>NC_069499.1:923569778-923572278 GCF_027579735.1 Bombina bombina | reverse complement strand
TTAGTGACTACCTTAGGTAAGAACCCAGGTTTAGTACGCAGAACTACCTTGTCTGAGTGAAAAATCAGATAAGGGGAATCACAATGTAAGGCTGATAACTCAGAGACTCTTCGAGCCGAGGAAATAGCCATTAAAAACAGAACTTTCCAAGATAACATTTTTATATCAATGGAATGAAGGGGTTCAAACGGAACACCCTGTAAAACGTTAAGAACTAAGTTTAAACTCCATGGTGGAGCAACAGCTTTAAACACAGGCTTGATCCTAGCTAAAGCCTGACAAAAGGACTGGACGTCTGGATTTTCTGACAGACGTCTGTGTAACAAGATGGACAGAGCTGAAATCTGTCCCTTTAATGAACTAGCTGATAAACCCTTTTCTAAACCTTCTTGTAGAAAAGACAGTATCCTAGCGATCCTAACCTTACTCCAGGAGTAACCTTTGGATTCGCACCAGTATAGGTATTTCCGCCATATTTTATGGTAAATCCTTCTGGTAACAGGCTTCCTAGCCTGAATTAGGGTATCAATAACCGACTCAGAAAAACCACGTTTTGATAAAATCAAGCGTTCAATTTCCAAGCAGTCAGCTTCAGAGAAGTTAGATTTTGATGTTTGAATGGACCCTGTATCAGAAGGTCCTGTCTTAGAGGTAGAAACCAAGGCGGACAGGATGACATGTCCACTAGATCTGCATACCAAGTCCTGCGTGGCCATGCAGGTGCTATTAGAATTACTGATGCTCTCTCCTGTTTGATTTTGGCAATCAATCGAGGAAGCAGCGGGAAGGGTGGAAACACATAAGCCATCCTGAAGTTCCAAGGTGCTGTCAAAGCATCTATCAGAACTGCTCCCGGATCCCTGGATCTGGACCCGTAGCGAGGAAGTTTGGCGTTCTGGCGAGACGCCATGAGATCTATCTCTGGTTTGCCCCAACGTCGAAGTATTTGGGCAAAGACCTCCGGATGAAGTTCCCACTCCCCCGGATGAAAAGTCTGGCGACTCAAGAAATCCGCCTCCCAGTTCTCCACTCCCGGGATGTGGATTGCTGACAGGTGGCAAGAGTGAGCCTCTGCCCAGCGAATTATCTTTGATACTTCCATCATTGCTAGGGAGCTTCTTGTCCCTCCCTGATGGTTGATGTAAGCTACAGTCGTGATGTTGTCCGACTGAAACCTGATGAACCCCCGAGTTGTTAACTGGGGCCAAGCCAGAAGGGCATTGAGAACTGCTCTCAATTCCAGAATGTTTATTGGAAGGAGACTCTCCTCCTGATTCCATAGTCCCTGAGCCTTCAGAGAATTCCAGACAGCGCCCCAACCTAGTAGGCTGGCGTCTGTTGTTACAATTGTCCAGTCTGGCCTGCTGAATGGCATCCCCCTGGACAGGTGTGGCCGATAAAGCCACCATAGAAGAGAATTTCTGGTCTCTTGATTCAGATTCAGAGTAGGGGACAAATCTGAGTAATCCCCATTCCACTGACTTAGCATGCATAATTGCAGCGGTCTGAGGTGTAGGCGTGCAAAAGGTACTATGTCCATTGCCGCTACCATTAAGCCGATCACCTCCATGCATTGAGCTACTGACGGGTGTTGAATGGAATGAAGGACGCGGCATGCATTTTGAAGCTTTGTTAACCTGTCTTCTGTCAGGTAAATCTTCATTTCTACAGAATCTATAAGAGTCCCCAAGAATGGAACTCTTGTGAGAGGAAAGAGAGAACTCTTCTTTTCGTTCACTTTCCATCCATGCGACCTTAGAAATGCCAGAACTAACTCTGTATGAGACTTGGCAGTTTGAAAGCTTGAAGCTTGAATTAGAATGTCGTCTAGGTACGGAGCTACCGAAATCCCTCGCGGTCTTAGTACCGCTAGAAGGGCACCCAGAACCTTTGTGAAGATTCTTGGAGCCGTAGCCAATCCGAATGGAAGAGCTACAAACTGGTAGTGCCTGTCTAAGAAGGCAAACCTTAGATACCGGTGATGATCTTTGTGGATCGGTATGTGAAGGTAAGCATCCTTTAAATCCACTGTGGTCATGTACTGACCCTCTTGGATCATGGGTAAGATTGTCCGAATAGTTTCCATTTTGAACGATGGAACTCTTAGGAATTTGTTTAGAGTCTTTAAATCTAAGATTGGCCTGAAAGTTCCCTCTTTTTTGGGAACCACAAACAGGTTTGAGTAGAACCCTTGTCCTTGTTCCGACCGCGGAACCGGATGGATCACTCCCATTAATAACAGATCTTGTACGCAGCGTAGAAACGCTTCTTTCTTTATCTGGTTTGTTGACAACCTTGACAGATGAAATCTCCCTCTTGGGGGAGATAATTTGAAGTCTAGAAGGTATCCCTGCGATATGATCTCTAGAGCCCAGGGATCCTGAACATCTCTTGCCCAGGCCTGGGCGAAGAGAGAGAGTCTGCCCCCCACTAGATCCGGTCCCGGATCGGGGGCTCTCGGTTCATGCTGTCTTTGGGGCAGCAGCAGGTTTCCTGGCCT
>NC_069499.1:923454778-923562278 GCF_027579735.1 Bombina bombina | reverse complement strand
CATTGTGTAAAAACATAATTTATGCTTACCTGATAAATTTATTTCTCTTGTAGTGTATCCAGTCCACGGATCATCCATTACTTATGGGATATTAACTCCTCCCCAACAGGAAGTGCAAGAGGATTCACCCAGCAGAGCTGCTATATAGCTCCTCCCCTAACTGCCATTACCAGTCATTCGACCGAAAACATGCAGAGAAAGGAAAACCATAGGGTGCAGTGGTGACTGTAGTTTAATGGAAAAATTACCTGCCTTAAAGTGACAGGGCGGGCCGTGGACTGGATACACTACAAGAGAAATAAATTTATCAGGTAAGCATAAATTTTGTTTTCTCTTGTTAAGTGTATCCAGTCCACGGATCATCCATTACTTATGGGATACCAATACCAAAGCTAAAGTACACGGATGACGGGAGGGACAGGCAGGCTCTTTATACGGAAGGAACCACTGCCTGAAGAACCTTTCTCCCAAAAACAGCCTCCGAAGAAGCAAAAGTGTCAAATTTGTAAAATTTGGAAAAAGTATGAAGAGAAGACCAAGTTGCAGCCTTGCAAATCTGTTCAACAGAAGCCTCATTCTTAAAGGCCCAAGTGGAAGCCACAGCTCTAGTAGAATGTGCTGTAATTCTTTCAGGAGGCTGCTGTCCAGCAGTCTCATAGGCTAACCGTATTATGCTACGAAGCCAAAAGGAGAGAGAGGTAGCCGAAGCTTTTTGACCTCTCCTCTGACCAGAATAAACGACAAACAGGGAAGACGTTTGTCGAAAATCCTTAGTTGCCTGTAGATAAAATTTCAGGGCACGGACTACATCTAGATTGTGTAGCAGACGTTCCTTTTTCGAAGAAGGATTAGGACACAAAGATGGAACCACAATCTCTTGATTGATATTCCTGTTAGTGACCACCTTAGGTAGGAACCCAGGTTTAGTACGCAGAACTACCTTGTCTGAATGAAAAATCAGATGAGAATCACAATGTAAGGCAGATAACTCAGAGACTCTTCGAGCCGAGGAAATCGCCATTAAAAACAGAACTTTCCAAGATAACAACTTGATATCAATGGAATGAAGGGGTTCAAATGGAACCCCCTGTAAAACATTAAGAACTAAGTTCAAACTCCATGGTGGAGCAACAGTTTTAAACACAGGCTTGATCCTAGCTAAAGCCTGACAAAAAGCTTGAACGTCCGGAACAACTGACAGACGTTTGTGTAAAAGAATGGACAGAGCTGAAATCTGTCCCTTTAAGGAACTAGCGGATAAACCCTTTTCTAAACCTTCTTGTAGAAAAGACAATATCCTCGGAATCCTAACCTTACTCCATGAGTAACTCTTGGATTCGCACCAATATAAGTATTTGCGCCATATCTTATGGTAAATCTTTCTGGTAACAGGCTTCCTAGCCTGTATTAAGGTATCAATAACTGACTCAGAAAAACCACGTTTTGATAAAATCAAGCGTTCAATTTCCAAGCAGTCAGCTTCAGAGAAATTAGATTTTGATGTTTGAAGGGACCCTGGATCAGAAGGTCCTGTTTCAGAGGTAGCGACCAAGGTGGACAGGATGACATGTCCACTAGATCTGCATACCAAGTCCTGCGTGGCCATGCAGGCGCTATTAGAATCACTGATGCTCTCTCCTGTTTGATTCTGGCAATCAATCGAGGAAGCATCGGGAAGGGTGGAAACACACAAGCCATCCCGAAGGTCCAAGGTGCTGTCAAAGCATCTATCAGAACCGCTCCCGGATCCCTGGATCTGGACCCGTAACGAGGAAGCTTGGCGTTCTGTCGAGACGCCATGAGATCTCTCTCTGGTTTGCCCCAACGTCGAAGTATTTGGGCAAAGACCTCCGGATGAAGTTCCCACTCCCCCGGATGAAAAGTCTGACGACTTAAGAAATCCGCCTACCAGTTCTCCACTCCTGGGATGTGGATTGCTGACAGGTGGCAAGAGTGAGACTCTGCCCAGCGAATTATCTTTGATACTTCCATCATTGCTAGGGAGCTTCTTGTCCCTCCCTGATGGTTGATGTAAGCTACAGTCGTGATGTTGTCCGACTGAAACCTGATGAACCCCCGAGTTGTTAACTGGGGCCAAGCCAGAAGGGCATTGAGAACTGCTCTCAATTCCAGAATGTTTATTGGTAGGAGACTCTACTCCTGATTCCATTGTCCCTGAGCCTTCAGAGAATTCCAGACAGCGCCCCAACCTAGTAGGCTGGCGTCTGTTGTTACAATTGTCCAGTCCGGCCTGCTGAATGGCATCCCCCTGGACAGATGTGGCCGAGAAAGCCACCATAGAAGAGAATTTCTGGTCTCTTGATCCAGATTCAGAGTAGGGGACAAGTCTGAGTAATCCCCATTCCACTGACTTAGCATGCACAATTGCAGCGGTCTGAGATGTAGGCGTGCAAAGGGTACTATGTCCATTGCTGCTACCATTAAGCCGATCACCTCCATGCATTGAGCTACTGACGGTGTTGAATGGAATGGACACGGCATGCATTTTGAAGCTTTGTTAACCTGTCTTCTGTCAGGTAAATCTTCATTTCTACAGAATCTATAAGAGTCCCCAAGAAGGGAACTCTTGTGAGTGGAAAGAGAGAACTCTTCTTTTCGTTCACCTTCCATCCATGCGACCTTAGAAATGCCAGTACTAACTCTGTATGAGACTTGGCAATTTGAAAGCTTGAAGCTTGTATCAGAATGTCGTCTAGGTACGGAGCTACCGCAATTCCTCGCGGTCTTAGTACCGCCAGAAGAGCACCCAGAACCTTTGTGAAGATTCTCGGAGCCGTAGCCAATCCGATTGGAAGAGCTACAAACTGGTAATGCCCGTCTAGAAAGGCAAACCTTAGATACCGGTAATTATCTTTGTGAATCGGTATGTGAAGGTAAGCATCCTTTAAATCCACTGTGGTCATGTACTGACCCTTTTGGATCATGGGTAAAATTGTCCGAATAGTTTCCATTTTGAACGATGGAACTCTTAGGAATTTGTTTAGGATCTTTAAATCCAAGATTGGCCTGAAAGTTCCCTCTTTTTTGGGAACCACAAACAGATTTGAGTAAAACCCTTGTCCTGACCGCGGAACCGGATGGATCACTCCCATTAATAAAAGATCTTGTACGCAGCGTAGAAACGCCTCTTTCTTTATTTGGTTTGTTGACAACCTTGACAGATGAAATCTCCCTCTTGGGGGAGAGAATTTGAAGTCTAGAAGGTATCCCTGAGATATGATCTCTAACGCCCAGGGATCCTGGACATCTCTTGCCCAAGCCTGGGCGAAGAGAGAAAGTCTGCCCCCCCACTAGATCCGTTCCCGGATCGGGGGCCCTCGATTCATGCTGTCTTAGGGGCAGCAGCAGGTTTCCTGGCCTGCTTGCCCTTGTTCCAGGACTGGTTAGGTCTCCAGCCTTGTCTGTAGCGAGCAACAGCTCCTTCCTGTTTTGGTGCAGAGGAAGTTGATGCTGCTCCTGCTTTGAAATTACGAAAGGAACGAAAATTAGACTGTCTAGCCTTAGGTTTGGCTCTGTCTTGAGGCAGGGCATGGCCTTTACCTCCTGTAATGTCAGCGATAATTTCTTTCAACCCGGGCCCGAATAAGGTCTGCCCTTTGAAAGGTATATTAAGCAATTTAGATTTAGAAGTAACGTCAGCTGACCAGGATTTTAGCCACAGTGCTCTGCGTGCCTGAATGGCGAATCCGGAATTCTTAGCCGTAAGTTTAGTTAAATGTACTACGGCATCTGAAATAAATGAGTTAGCTAACTTAAGGGCTTTAAGCTTGTGTGTAATCTCATCTAATGGAGCTGATTCAAGTGTCTCTTCCAGAGACTCAAACCAAAATGCTGCTGCAGCCGTGACAGGCGCAATGCATGCAAGAGGTTGCAATATAAAACCTTGTTGAACAAACATTTTCTTAAGGTAACCCTCTAACTTTTTATCCATTGGATCTGAAAAGGCACAGCTATCCTCCACCGGGATAGTGGTACGCTTAGCTAAAGTAGAAACTGCTCCCTCCACCTTAGGGACCGTTTGCCATAAGTCCCGTGTGGTGGCGTCTATTGGAAACATCTTTCTAAATATCGGAGGGGGTGAGAACGGCACACCGGGTCTATCCCACTCCTTAGTAACAATTTCAGTAAGTCTCTTAGGTATAGGAAAAACGTCAGTACTCGCCGGTACCGCAAAATATTTATCCAACCTACACATTTTCTCTGGTATTGCAACTGTGTTACAATCATTCAGAGCCGCTAACACCTCCCCTAGTAATACACGGAGGTTTTCCAGCTTAAATTTAAAATTTTAAATATCTGAATCCAGTTTGTTTGGATCAGAACCGTCACCCGCAGAATGAAGCTCTCCGTCCTCATGTTCTGCAAATTGTGACGCAGTGTCTGACATGGCCCTAATATTATCAGCGCACTCTGTTCTCACCCCAGAGTGATCACGCTTACCTCTTAGTTCTGGTAATTTAGCCAAAACTTCAGTCATAACAGTAGCCATATCCTGTAATGTGATTTGTAATGGCCGCCCAGATGTACTCGGCGCTACAATATCACGCACCTCCCGAGCGGGAGATGCAGGTACTGACACGTGAGGCGAGTTAGTCGGCATAACTCTCCCCTCGTTGTTTGGTGAAATATGTTCAATTTGTACAGATTGACTTTTATTTAAAGTAGCATCAATACAGTTAGTACATAAATTTCTATTGGGCTCCACTTTGGCTTTAGCACATATAGCACAGATATCTTCCTCTGAATCAGACATGTTTAACATACTAGCAAATAAACTAGCAACTTGGAAATACTTTTCAAGTAATTTACTATAATATGAAAACGTACTGTGCCTATAAGAAGCACAGAAAAAGTTATGACAGTTGAAAATTAATAAACTGAAAAGTTATAGCATCAAATCTTTGTAAAAAACACAATTTTAGCAAAGGATTGCTCCCATTAGCAAAGGATAACTAACCCTGATAGCAGAAAAAAAATACAGAAATAAATGTTTTTTTATCACAGTCAACTACAATCTCACAGCTCTGCTGTGAGTGATTACCTCCCTCAAAACAAGTTTTGAAGACCCCTGAGTTCTGTAGAGATGAACCGGATCATGCAGGGAAGACAATAAACTTCTGACTGAATTTTTTGATGCGTAGCAAAAGCACCAAAAAAAGGCCCCTCCCCCTCACACATAACAGTGAGAGAGATCAGTAAACTGTCATAAATTAAATAAAACGACTGCCAAGTGGAAAAAAAGTGCCCAAAACATTTTTTCACCCAGTACCTCAGAAAATTAAACGATTTTACATGCCAGCAAAAAACGTTTAACATTAATAAATTGAGTGTTATTAAAAAGCCTGTTGCTAGTCCCTGCAAATTAGGCTAAAGTTTTATGCATACAGTATAATTCCAGTGAAGTGCCATTCCCCAGAATACTGAAGTGTAAAATATAAATACATGACAGCCTGATACCAGTTGCTGCTACTGCATTTAAGGCTGAGTTTACATTATATCGGTATGGCAGAATTTTCTCATCAATTCCATTGTCAGAAAATAATAAGCTGCTACATACCTCTTTGCAGATTAATCTGCCCGCTGTCCCCTGATCTGAAGTTTACCTCTCCTCAGATGGCCGAGAAACAGCAATATGATCTTAACTACTCCGGCTAAAATCATAGAAAAACTCAGGTAGATTCTTCTTCAAATTCTACCAGAGAAGGAATAACACACTCCGGTGCTATTATAAAATAACAAACTTTTGATTGAAGGTATGAAACTAAGTATAATCACCACAGTCCTCTCACACATCCTATCTATTCGTTGGGTGCAAGAGAATGACTGGTAATGGCAGTTAGGGGAGGAGCTATATAGCAGCTCTGCTGGGTGAATCCTCTTGCACTTCCTGTTGGGGAGGAGTTAATATCCCATAAGTAATGGATGATCCGTGGACTGGATACACTTAACAAGAGAAATACATCATTATTGCAGCACGCTTTTATAATCTTACTGGCAATCACCAATCTTAATTTAAAGTGAATGTAAAGTTTGCGGAACAAGTGCCCGGTTTCTAAAAATCCTATTAAAAACAAGGGCACTTTCATTCAAACATTTCACTGGTTTTGTTAAATGGACAGTCAAACCAGAATTTTGGTTTACAAAAAAAAAAATAGATAGATAATCCCTTTATTACCCATTCCCCAGTTTTGCACAGCCAACACGGTTATATTAAGGTGAATGAAAATATTGATACTTCAGTGCCCGGTTTTTAAAAATTAGATTAGATTAAAAACAGGGGCACTTTAATTCATCAAAATTTACATTTCACTCGTTTTGTGAAAAAATACTTACCTTTTAACCTTGACAGCCGCTACAGCTTCCTCCGCCTGTCGCGAAGCCTCTTCCTGGGTCTAAAATGAGGAATCCGGCTTCCTCCAATCATTGCTTTGAATCCGATTGGAGGATGACCCATTATTTCTAACGTCATAAATGGCTTGCGACGACCGGGGGAAGATGGAGCGGCTGTCAAGTTTAAAAGGTAAGTATTTTTTCACAACGAGTGAAATGTAAATTGATGAATTCAAGTGCCCCAGTTTTTAATCAAATTTTTAATAACAGGGCACTTTTGCATCAAAACTTACATTCACTTTAATATACTTTTTACCTTTGTGATTACATTGTTTCTAAGCATCTTCTGACAGCCCCCTGATCACATGACTTTATTATCTATTGACTTTCATTTTAGCCAATTAGTACAGTGTCTGCCCCAATACACGGGCGTGATCACAATGTTAACAGGGATTGGTAATGTCAGAGTGACATTACGAAAAGCGTGTACGAGTTAACACTCAACTACTTATATTAAACATAAGTGACAATTGTGTGTTATTGTCTATCACCAAGAACGTCGGTTTAAAATTTAACTTTTATTCAATATGTATTAAAACAAAAAGGTAACTCAAATTAAAAACACAAATTTATTCGCAAAAATGCTTTACTGATAGAGCCACTGCTGGATAACAGGTGATAGTTTGCCTATGAATCTAGCAGAGTCAGGTTTCTAAATTACCAAGAGTAGGAGGTTAGGTAGGAACGATACAATATCACTGGTAAGTAACAATATTGTTAGAAATAAACTGTTAAGGTGCGTGTATCTCTCATGTGGATATAGGACAGGGAAATAGTCCTGTGGTGTATCGGCTTTCGTACGTCTACAGTGTTAAAAGTCTTTAGTGCTGGGTAGAACAAAATTTATCAAAAAGCCTCAAGAGTAGAAATAAGGTACCACAAACTTATTAATTAGTAATACTTCCTTTCAACGGTATCTACGTCCTATAGAACAAGTAATGTGATAAGTATCCTTGGTTATTAATTAATGGTACAGGTACTATGCTTATAGGAAGGGGTTAAACCACCTTCCTTATGTAAAGGGTATTTCCCAAATGTGTGGATACAGATCTCTAGACAGATTTATAAAGTACCGTGGTTATACTCTGATTAGATCACCAATACAGGATATACTACAGGTAAAACTCAAAAAATTAGAATATCGTGCAAACCAGCAAAAGTTCAATTATTTCACTAATGCAACTTAAAAGGTGAAACTAATATATGAGATAGACTCATTACATGCAAAGCAAGATCGTTCAAGCCGTGATTTGTCATAATTGTGACGATTATGACTTACAGTTCATGAAAACCCCAAATCCACAATCTCAGAAAATTAGAATATTCTGAAAAGGTGCAATATTCGAGGCTCAAAGTGTCCCACTTTAATCAGCTAATTAAGCCATAACACCTGCAAAGGGTTCCTGAGCCTTTAAATGGTCTCAGTCTGGTTCAGTAGGAATCACAATCATGGAAAAAACTGCTGACCTGACAGGTGCAGAAAACCATCATTGACACCCTCCATAAAGGAGGGAAAGCCTCAAAAAGGTAATTGCAAAAGAAGTTGGATGTTCCCAAAGTGCTGTATAAAAGCACATTAATAGAAAGTTATGAGGAAGAAAAAGGTGAACAAGCAGCAGGGATGACCGCAGCCTGAAGCGGATTGTCAGGAAAAGGCCATTCAAAAGTGTTGGGGACTTTCACAAGAGCCACCACACACAGACGGATCCTGGACATGGGCTTCAAATGTCGTATTCCTCTTGTCAAGCCACTCCTGAACAACAATGTCAGAAGAGTCTTACCTGGGCTAACTAAAAACAGACCTGGTCTGTTGCTCAGTGGTTCAAAGTCCTCTTTTCTGATGAGAGCAAATTTTGCATTTCATTTGGAAACCAAGGAATCAGAGTATGGAGGAAGAATGGAGAGGCACACACTGCAAGATGCTTGAAGTCCAGTGTGAAGCTTCAATAGTCTGTGTTGATTTGGGGAGCCATGTCATCTGCTGGTGTTGGTCCACTGTGCTTCATTAAGTCCAGGGTCAACGCAACCGTCTACCAGGAGATTTGGGAGCACTTCATACTTCCTTCCGCAGACGATCTCTCTGGGGATGCAGACTTCATTTTCCAGCAGGACTTGGCACCTGCCCACACTGCCAAAAGCACCAAAACCTGGTTCAATGACCGTGGGATTACTGTGCTTGATTGGCCAGCAAACTCACCTGACCTGAACCCCATAGAGAATCTATGGGGTATTGCCAAGAGAAAGATGAGAGACATGAGACCGAACAATGCAGAAGAGCTGAAGGCTGCTATTGAAGCATCCTGGTCTTCCATAACACCTCAGCAGTGCCACAGGCTGATAGCTTCCATGCACGCCGCATTGAGGCAGCAATTGCTGCAAAAGGGGCCCAAACCAAGTACTGAGTACATACAGTATGAATGCTTATACTTTTCAGAGGTCCGATATTGTTCTATGTACAACACTTGTTTTATTGATTGCATGTAATATTCTAATTTTCTGAGATTGTGGATTTGGGGGTTTTATGAGCTGCAAGCCATAATCATCACAATTATGACAAATCACGGCTTGAACTATCTAGTTTTGCATGTAATGAGTCTCTCTCATATTAGTTTCACCTTTTAAGTTGCATTAGTGAAATAAGTGAACTTTTGCACGCTATTCTAATTTTTCGAGTTTCAACTGTATATATACTCTAGAGGGTATTGCAATTACGGACTGTCAGTTAACTGTCATTCGGCTCAATAATAGTATAAGTTAGTAGCATAGGGCTAAGTCGCTGCCTCTAAGTATATCAGCAATTAGTGCACGTATACTCAGAGGTAAATAGCTACAGTATCTAAGCGGTTACGCTAGTGTCGTAGCACACTGCCCGCTAATGATTATATTACTAGTCAAAAATAATAATACGGGTTAAACCCACCCTGTTATTATACAACAAAGTATTATGCTCTGTGAAGTAGGTACCAATTTATTGTAAAGGCCTTTGAAAAAGCTACCCAGCGAAACGTTAGGGGAGTGAGAATCTAGTGATTCTCTGTTTTAACCTGCAAATTAGCATGCACTTCTAGTTATATTTTTCAATCGTAATTGTGTCTAGTATAACCTTGATGTTGGTGGAATAGCCACAAGTTATAAACCTATATTACCTCCGGTCTCTAAAAGAGTTAACTACTGATAGTCTGTAACTGTGACAGCATCCATTTAAAAAATGTGCACAGTCTTTTAATATTTAAAAATTTAGAGTCAACATATCCTACTAAGCATGTGCAAGAATAAGTGTATGCATTTGTGAATGGCTGATGGCGGTCACATGGTACGTGTATGCTTTTGTGATTAGCTGATGGCTGTCACATGGTACAGGGGGAGTGGGGAAAAAAGACAACTTTTAAAATCGTCTGGAACTAAATATCATACTCATTTGAAGTTCAGACTAAGTGCTATTGCATTGTCTTATTCACCTGCATTTGTAGATATGCAAATCTTCTTTGTTGACTGGTCCTTTAAGTTGGAGGTCTTACAGCATGAGACATAACAGAGCAATATTAGCTTTACAATAAATTGGTACCCACTTCACAGGACATAATACTTTGTTGTATAATAACAGGGCGGGTTTAACCCGTATTATTCTTTTTGACTAGTAATATAATCATTAGCGGGCAGTGTCCTACGACACTAGCGTAACCGCTTAGATACTGTAGCTATTTACCTCTGAGTATACGTGTACTAATTGCTGATATATTTAGAGGCAGCGACTTAGCCCTATACTACTAACATACTATTATTGAGCCAAATGACAGTTAACTATCTGACAGTCCGTAATTGCAATACCCTCTAGAGTATATATATAGTACATCCTGCATTGGTGATCTAATCATAGTATAACAACAATACTTTATAAATCTCTCTAGAGATCTGTAACCACACATTTGGGAAATACCCATTACATAAGGAAGATGGTTTAACCCCTTCCTATAAGCATAGTACCTGTACCATTCATAAATAACCAAGGATACTTATCACATTACTTGTACTATAGGATGTAGATACCGTTGAAGGGAAGTATTACTAATTAATAACAGTTTGTGGTACCTTATTTCTACTCGAGGCTTTTTGATAAATTTTGTACTACCCAGCACTAAAGACCAACACTGTAGACGTACGAAAGCCGGTACACCACAGGACTATTTCCCTGTCCTATATCCACATGAGAGATACACGCACCTTAACAGTTTATTTCTAACAATATTGTTACTTACCAGTGATATTGTATCGTTCCTACCTAACCACCTACTCTTGGTAATTTAGAAACCTGACTCTGCTAGATTCATAGGCAAACTATCACCTGTTATCCAGCAGTGGCTCTATCAGTAAAGCATTTTTTGCTAATAAATGAAATTTTCACTATTTCAACATTGATGGTATTCCTACAAACCAATATTATTACACTATCTAGCCACTTTTTGTGTCACTATGTGGATTTATTTTTCCAGATTTACAGAAAGTATTAGTAGACTAGTAAAAAGTGGTAGTATCAGTTGAGTACGTGGCAAGCAAAGAATTATCTCACACTATTACCACTCCTAGTTGTGCTAGAGCATGCATAATTTGTGTTTTAAATTTGAGTTACCTTTTTGTTTTAATACATATTGAATAAAAGTTACATTTTAAACTGACTTTCTTGTTCTTGGTGATAGATAACACACAATTGTCAAATATGTTCAATATAAGTAGATGAGTGCTAACTTGTACACACTTTTCGTAATGTCACTCTGACATTACCAATCCCTGTTCATATTAAAGGGACACTAAGGTCAAATTACATTTTCATGATTCAGATACAGCATGTAATTTTAAACAACTCTCCAATTTACTGCCATAAAAAAAAAAAAGTGCAGTCTTTTATATTTACACGTTTTGAGTCACCAGCTCCTACTGAGCATGTGCAAGAATTCACAGATTATACGTATATGCATTTGTGATTGGCTGATTGCTATCACATGGTACAGGGGGAGTGGAAATAGACATAACTGATATTTGTTAGAAAAAAAATCTACTACTCATTTGAAATTCAGAGTAAATGCTATTGTATTGTCTTGTTATCTTGTATTTGTTGATTATGCAAATCTACTGTTTACTGATCCTTTAATTGTGTACAGCACCTCGTCCCTCCACTATTAGCAGATGGTTCTAAATACTAATAATACTCAGCGACCACTAAACTAGGGAACTACTTCTAGTAGTGCCGCTATTTTCCCTCTTGCGTTAAAGGACCAGTCAACACTGTATATTTGCATAATCAACAAATGCATGATAAGAAGACAATGCAATAGCACTTAGTCTGAACTTCAAATGAGTAGTAGATTTTTGTTAAATAAATTGCAAAGTTATGTCTATTTCCACTCCCCCTGTATCATGTGACAGCCATTAGCCAATCACAAATGCATATATGTATATGCTGTGAATTCTTGCACATGCTCAGTAGGAGTTGGTGACTCAAAAAGTGTAAATATAATAAGACTGTGCACGTTTTGTTAATGGAAGTAAATTGAGAAAGTTGTTTAAAATTGCATGCTGTATCTGAATCATGAAGTTTAATTTTGACTTGAGTGTCCCTTTAAGTGATCACAATTTTATCTATATGGTTTACCTGAACTAGCACTCCCCTGTTGTGAAAAGCAAATACAAAAGCATGTGATTAGAGGCGGCCTTCAAGGGCTTAGAATATCATATTCTTATCATATGAGCCTTCCTAAGTTTAGCTTTCAACTAAGAATACCAAGAGAACAAAGTAAAATTGGTGATAAAAGTAAATTGGAAAATTGTTTAAAATGATATGCCTTGGTGCGCACCACACACAAGGCGCCTTCTTTTGCAAATGGGGAGAAGCTCGCAGCACTTATCCCTCCTGTCCCGCCAGGCCGCCCTGTTACCCTCTTTCTCCATCATCTGTCCATTGCTGACAATTTCCTTATTAGTTGTCTTCTTGCCAACTTTGTATTGTTAGATAGCCCTTTCCGGTTTAAAGCTTTCTCCCTTAGTTAGTACATTTATATCTAGTTAAATATGTCTTGGCAAGATTACATCACCAATTTGGTCGACGGAAAGACCTGCGAGGATGCAGCAATTGTTGGTTTCATTGGTACGCCGTGTGGCCACATCACCCCACCACAAGTGCAGACTATTCTTTCAGATGATCGGACTGTGGTCCTTATTAATGGAGTACACATCGGTTTACTGAAATGTTCTGTGATCAGAGACCAGCTTAATGTGCAAGATGTCTATGTTATGGATGTAAAGACGAAGAATCCTGATGGGCCAACTTACAACGTAGCTGTTGGGAAAACAAACGGCTCTTGTCATCGCTAAGGGAGCAGAAGGTGTTCACAGAGGAGCCGTCCACACTAAAGTTTGTGATATGTGCAAGTACCCGAGAGGATTAAATATCCGATTCCACTCTCCCCCTTCAGTACTACTGATTCATCCAACTGTTCCAGCTGCCAATATTGGACCAACCTATTTCTTCCTGTACATCACCTTTAGCCCTTACATTTTTGTTTTTCCTTCATGCTTTTTATCACATCTGTTTTTGCTGCCCTGGTCAAATTAACATTTTTTTTTTTATTGTTTTTAGGGAAGATTTATATTGGATTTAAGAATAAAAAAAAAAAAAAAAGTTTTTTTGGACTTGACTGTCCCTTTAAAATACCTTTCTTTTCTTGAAAGCCGCTCCAGTGCTTCTCCAGCCCGTCGCAAGCCTCTTCATACTTCAGCAATGACGATTCCGTCATACTCCAATCACGGCTTCCCCCAGGGGAATCATTGCCTAAAGCAATGCAGTGATTGGAGGAAGGCCGGTATCGTCATTTCTGACATAGGAAGAGGCTTGCGACAGGCAGGTGGAAGCGCTGGAGCGGCCTTCACAAAGAAAAGGTAAGTAATTTTAACAAAACAAGTGAAATGTAAAGTATGATGAATGAAAGTGCCCATTTGTAATAGGATTATTAAAAACCTGGCACTCATTCCACAAACTTTACATTAATTTTAACCCCATCGTAGTTTGTAGCGATATATGACAGAATGCAACGTTTTATGACAAAAATGTACAAAGGACTTACTTAAGCAATCCGATTTAAACCACGATAAGGATATTGCAAACAGTGTCTATGCATTGCAGGTAAATATCAGACTGACTGGCCACCCCGAGCAATCTACATAAATAAGTTCTATTAGATTCCATCAGTGCCTACACACAAATCACATCCACTTCTAATATACATTCATGTCAAATCACAGATGTATATTAGGACATTGACCGAATATAGCAGCACTTGCTCAAGTATAACATAATAATGGGTGCTCTATATGTTTAATTATTACGCAACAAAGCAGTTGTATTTTGTTGATGTACTTCTGGTTGCCCGCCCATACAGGACGTGATAAGAGGTCCATTACTTGCATCATACAAGCGCTTATTGAAATTGTTTTGCAGTTTGGAATATATATATATATATATATATATATATATATATATATATATATATATATATATATATATATATATATATATATACACATACACACACATACATTGAATGAGAGCACTCTCACTGCCAAATGCCAGGGTGCATTAAAAAAAAAAAAAGATATATATAGATATATATAAAAAGAGTATAACATTTCTTAGTCTATAGGCACACACAGCGATGAGATTTAAAGGGACCCTAACCCCAATTTTCTTCTTTCATGATTCAGATAGAGCATGCAATTTTAAGCAACTTTCTAATTTACTCCTATTAATTTACCTTTGTTCTCTTGCTAACTATATTTAAAAAGTAGGAATGTGATGCATATGAGCCGGCCCATTTTTGGTTGAGAACCTGGGTTATGCTTGCTTATTGGTGGGTAAATGTCAGCCTCCAATAATAAGCAAGCACTATCCATGGTGCTGAACCTAAAATAGACTGGCTGCCAAGATTTACATTCCTGCTTTTAAAATAAAGCTAGAAAATGAACGAAGAACAAATAGGAGTAAATTAGAAAGTTGCTTAAAATTTCATGCTCTGAATCATGAAATAAAAAAAAAAATGGGTTTGTGTCCCTTTAATAATGCTAGTAAGAATAATACAGAGAGTTACATTCATTGGGTGTTTTACATAACGGAATCTTTTAAGTGCTACTTTAATACACGTTTTTATTTCATTTAGGATACATTTTAGAAACTTATTTTGATACATGTTGAGTATAGTTCATTTTGTCCTGGCTAGTAGTTTAGGATTTGAGATCTTGAGGTGTGTGCGCGCCCGGACTTCAAAACTTTAATAAAAAAAAATTTAAACTATCAAAAATTACTGTTTTTGCCTGCCTGCAAGTCACAATCTTCTATGTCTGTGTTTTTAGTTTGATTTGTTATGTTCTAAAATGCAAATAGTCTATATTAAAAACACATATTACCTGATTACAGTAGTGTACTATGTATACAAAAAAGTATTAAAGGGACATTAAACAATAAATAAATGCTAGATAGAGTGATGCTTTCAAAGAAAAGTGTGAACAACATGTAGATGTATTTTTTAAAGTTTCTTTAGCTGATAATTGTAAACCTTAAGTTTCTATAAAACAATGGGAGCAGAGGCGTAACTAGAAACCACAGGGCGCAGGTGCAAGAATCTAAGAAGCCCCCCCCCCCCCAAAAAAAAAGGTTAATTTGATACGTCTTTTTTTTTTTTTTTTTTTTTTTACATTTAACATAGAAAAAAAAAATGTGAATCAGATTACATGTCTACAAAAGGAGGTACCCTGTGCCCACAGTCTGAGATGGTCTGACCACCATTACTGTATATAGTGACACTGTTTAACCCACCAGTACTGTATATAGTGAGTTAGTGACACAGTCTGTAATCTGCTGGTGAGATGGCTGGCCTGACCCTACCCGCCCCAGTACTTTATAAAGAGACCACAGTAGTCTGTGACATGGTCCAGCCCCCCCTACTGTATAGTGGTACTGTATAGATTGACAGTTTACCCCAGCCCCCCCCCCCCCCCCGTACTGTATAGATTGACACTGTTTTCCCCCATGCTGTAGTAACAAAGTCTGGCTGGTTCCACAAACATACACACATATATACATAAATACACACACAGTCACATATAAAACACACACACACATAAACACCAATGGGTAAACCAGAAACACTAACCATTGTAGACACACTAGTGAAGCATCATGTCAAACTCAGTGCAGGCAGTGGCAGGTCAACGTTTTTTTATTGTAGTAAAAAAAAAAAAAAAAAACACAACAGCAACCTCTGCACCCCCTGTAGTTTCGCCCCTGAATGGAAGGTGCCATGTTGCAACTTAGGTCACCTTCTCTGAGGTGGCCAGTTAGGACAAGTTATAAATAGGTCACTAGAGTATACAGCCAATGGCTGTGTGAAATATAACAGTGTTCTCCCCTTCAAATTCTAACAGAACTGAAAAGCTCACAAATTCAGAATGGAATTACAGCAAAAGGGTTCAAAATAAAGTATTTTACAGTATATATATATATATATATATATATATATATATATATATATATATATATATATATATATACTATCATTTTATATTACCATCTCAAAAAAGTGTTTAATGTCCCTTTAGATGCCGGACCATTTTTTCGTTAACAACCTTGGTTGTTCTTGCTGATTGGTGGATAAATTCACCCACCAATAAAAAAGTGCTGTCCATGGTGCTGAACCAAAAATTGGCTGTCTCCTTAGCTTAGATGCCTTCTTTTTCAAATAAAGATAGCAAGAGAACAAAGAAAAATTAATAGGAGTAAATTAAAAAGTTGCTTCAAATTGCATGCTCTATCTGAATCCTGGGAAAAAAAAATTGGGTTCGGTGTCCCTTTAAAAAAACAAATGTAATCAGTAGTTTCAGATTTCACAAATCATTCAGTATGTCATTATTACAGCAAAACCATTCTTCCTACATTCTAAAACAATGCTCAACGAAATTAAAAATATTCTAGCCATGCGTTTTCATCTACATACCTCCATATATATCACCACATCAGAAAATAAAAAAATAAAAAGGTTTATGGCTGTCAACTAAATTTCAAATACATTTTGTGACCATTAGGTTAATCTATCATTTTGTTTTTTTAAACCAGACACACTACAAGGTTTCTCATATTTTACAAATCAAGGGGGGTTCATCTAACAACAAATGCATTACTCTTGCATTCTATTCATGCAATGGAATTTAACGATATAGGTTAACTTGCCCTTGGCAAACCCTAGTTTTTAAAAAGACAAGAGTTACAACATAGCAAGTGATATGACAGCCCACACACTTTAGGGAATTAATCAACATCAGAATAACGTAAAATCAACAGTAGTAGTTTCCTTTGAATAGAAAAGTCTACTTTAGTATTAAAGGGAGTATACACACAGAATTGGTCTATTTACATTTTTTTTTAACTCCTTTATGAATCACAGTGTTTCAAAACAAAAACATCACATTAATTTTAGTAGTACGCCAAAGATTACAGTTGTCCAACAGCAAAATGAATGTGGGAACTAATGTTGGAGACCAATTTGTTGACTTCCTGCATTACAATTCAAGCATAGCAGTTAAACAATATCCTCAGGTCACGCAACTCATACAGTGCAACCCTCAAAGTCAAAAGGAGTTAGAAGAGGAGAGTAGCAGCCCAATACCTGTATCTAAGAGAAACAATTATCATACAGAAATCTCAAGTCATTTAGCCACACAACAAACACAACCATTAGTTATGACACATCTTGCTGCTTACCGAAAGTCTTGGGAGTCCAGTGGTCAGCTAGAGATAATTCCCACAGATCCGATAGTAGGTTACTAGTTTCCAATGGCGCGCCGCGGTGGAAGGGATTTTTGCGAGGAGGAGGAGGGAGGGAAGGCCGCCAACTTGATCATGGAGCCAGCGGTAGCAGCGGCCTACCTCCCCCTCCTCCCCTCCTCCGGTTACCGGTGGAAGCGGGGGGGAGGGGAACGAAAGCAAACTAGGCCCGTCTCGGAGGAACAGGCACAAGTAATACGAGCCTGTCTAACTTAAGGTGTCCAGAAAAAAAAGGTATGCACGGGTAAGACCAGGTGACAGAAAATGAGGGGGGGGTAGTCACCGGACGGTAAATCCAAAACAACCCGCAGGCGGTAACCAAACAAGGGCCAGTGTTGCGTAATATCCAGTAAATTCCACTCGGTATGGGGGGGGGGGAGGGGAGGTTATCGTTGTCGGTCGCACCACCTCACAGGCCGCTCCCGTGCGCGCCCCCTGTATTTTCCATCGCGAACAGTATCCACGCGCCCTTTGACTCCCTTGAGGCGCGCTCCCTGGGAGAGAGAGGAGATGCCGACGTGAGTCGCTTTCCGATTGGACATCCAAACCGCTGCCGTCTGTTTTGGTCACAGTGATTGGGTCATGACTGAAACGTAACCGGAGGGAAGGGACGGAAGGAAATGTGGGAGGAGTTATCTTAGTTTGTGGTAATTTTTTTTCCTAAGTGTTGCTGTGTGCAATGACGTTTAATAGGGAGGGACAAGAAAAGAAGTGCATATTGGCCTACTCGGGTGGTGTCAACATATGACATGTGTTTATTGGTTTACTTTTTATTTTGTTTGAACACCATGGCCTACATTTGATAAATAGTTCTGGACGCTTTAATGAACGCGTATTCTTTAATAAATTGGAGGACATTTAATCTAATTTCCTTTGTTGCAACGTGAAAATATGCTATAAACAATGGTAATTTCTGAGCTGAATAAAACAATGCTTTCATATTTTAGAGTTTCTTCGTATAAAATGACTTTCCCAACAAGACTCAACAAAATAATTGTTTTAACAGCTGTAAAAATATGTTTATTTGCATGCATGTTTTTTTTCTCTACTGTTCACTTAAATTGCAACATTTATTAGCAACGGAGCAGCATGGTAAATTATGACAAGATACAAATCTATTTAAATGAGGTACATTAAAAACACACATTTACATTTTAAAAGGTTTCTGTGGTGGAAATGTCTTTTGATAGCAATTTAAGGGACGTCAAACAGCTTTCCTACTGCCTATCATTCTTATCTCATGTCCCCTGCTGAAGCCAGTTAGTAACAGCTATAAATTAGATGATAAAGTAATTGTCACATGATTTAAAGCCCTATTGCTTATATTCCACACACTTTGCACACTTTAGTTACTCTTTTTTTTTTCCAAGGATTTTATTTGTTACACAGAATATTACAATAACATAAATAACATGTAAAACAAAACAAAAAAACTTTTCGCCCTTTTTCATATCCATGGACTTAGTCCAAAGAAAATAACATTTATACATACAAACAAACCAAATACATCTTCTACATCCATTATTTTACCACTTTTTCAGTGCAAAATTGGACTTGATCTCTGCTTATATATTCCAATAATATACACCAATAATCTCTTGGGACACATAAAAAATAAAAAAAAAACAGCCCCCTGCCCCTTCTCTCTCCCCCCAGCGGTGTCTCCCTCTCCCCAACCCCCTACCCTGGAGACCCCATTCTAGCTATCCCTGAGTCTTTTACAATCCTACCCTGCTCCACTGTTGCAGTAAGATGTTTTTTAATATAAGTAAAATAAACTCAGGGGAATTTTGAATTGGGGATATAAATTGGATTTGTGCCACAAGTGGCTATTCCCTGATTATCTTTAGCCATTTGGAGAAGAAGCCTTTCAGTTTATTTTCAGTACAGATCTTAATATTGAACAACTCCATTGTCATTTGTGTCTTCATGTTATTTATAAATTCTTTTAAACTTAGGGGTCTTATGGATTTCCAGTATTTAAGTATAATATTACGCGCTACCAATATAGCCATGTTTATAAGTAATTTCTCTGCTTTTAAAGCCACTTCATTACAGAGAAAAAATACATTGACTGCCGCCAGAGAAAATTTGGCCTGTAGATACTTATTGAGCCAGAAATTAATTTTCCCCCAAAATTGTCTAATCTTTGGGCAGGGCCACAGACAATGTACAATATCCGCTTTTTCAGCCCTGCATTTATAACATTTACACTTAAACTCTATCTTTGCCCATTTATTTATTCTGTCAGTAGTTAGATAATAGTTATTCAATAGTTTAAATTGTGATTCCTTAAAACTGATAACTACCGTGGCAGCTTCCAAATTGGAAATACATTTTTTAACATCCTGTATCTGTATCTGTGGAAAAAATTTGTTTGCATAAATTTTAATATTTTCAAGATGAAATATAGCTGCAAGCAGCAATAGAGGTGGCCAGCACATCATTTTTGCAATGCCATATAAGTAGTTATGTCACAAAATAAAGCTATACAACTGTTTACAGTTCTAACATAAGCATTTGGAAAAAAAACACATTTTCGAAATGTTTGCGTTTTTTAAAATGGCTGCCACACCATATGACCTATACTTTCAACATGAACAAATGTAACTGTAGGCGACAATATATGGTTATACAGCAAATTTCACAGCTTTAACATAAGCCGTAAGAAAAAAAAACACAGTTTCAAAATTTTTGCATAAACCAATATGGCTGCCACAGCTTGTTACTAAGTCCTTTAACATGAACAACTGTGACTCTAGGTCACAATATAAGACTGTACAGCACATTTCACAGTTCTTACATAAGCAGGTGCAGAGAAAATAGACTTTCAGAATTTTTGCGTAAACCAAGATGGCTGCCCGATCGTAAGATATACAGCCTCTATATTATGCACAATAGTGCTCACTATAGATGTCAATAAACATTGCAAAAATAAAGCATTTTTGTAAAACGGTTTTTGTTTTATTATGAATTTAAATATATCGTTAAGCAATTTTGAACAATTCAAAATGGCTGCCAAACCACATGACGTATCAACTTCTCTTGAACAAATCTGAATATTAGTCATAAAATAACTCTATAAACAAAATTTCAAGTCTGTCCCATAAGCGGTTTCGGAGAAGAAGATTTTTATAGTTTTTAAAAATGGCGCATTTGAAACAAAATGGCCGCCAAGCTATGCAATGTATGGCTTTCAAATTGCACATACTAATGCTCACTATAGACCTCTACAATTTGCAGAAGTTTCATGAAAATTTGCAAATGTTTTATTTCACGAAGGCGACTGCGCAATGCGAATTGTAACTGCAATATTATCTTTAAGGGTTATGACTATGTGTAATCATGTGTCTATTACACTGTAATATTGTTAAATATTGTAAAACTAATGTATAAAGTGAAAAATTACGCAATTAAATGGCGATAAAAAGGTTAATGTCTCACAGCAGCCATGTTGATTATGGAAAAATCACAATTTTAACAAACTTGGTAGAGGACCTTGCAAGGAGCATAGGTGCAAAATTGCGCTTTATTGCACTAAGCGGTTTAAGAGAAGAAGATGTTTAAAGATTTTCGTAAAATGCAAGATGGTTGCTACATCATGTGACCAAGTCACTTCTGTTGAGCAATGGCAAATCTAGGTCATAGCAGCACTAAGCACAGCAAGTTTCAAAGTTGCAACATAAGCAGTTCCAGAGCTAAAGATTATTAAGCAGTTCTCGAAATTTGTCGCAAAAAACAATATGGCTGCGTAACCTTATGGCCTATGAGTTCATTATTGCATGAGATGTAGCATTGCAATAGGCTGTACCAGCATACCTGATTTCAAGAGTTTAGCATAAGTAATTTGTGTTCTGTGAGCAATTGACTCAAAAGAGGAAGTATTGAATTACAAATAATTACAATAAACATAAAACCGATATTGCTGCCGCATCATGTGACTGATTCTCTCCTAATGAGCAATTATGAATCTAAGTCACAATATAAGACTGTACAGCAAATTTCACAGTTCTTACATAAGCGGTTGCAGAGAAAATAGACTTTCGAAATTTTCACGTAAACCAAGATGGCTGCCCGATCGTAAGATATACAGCCTCCATATTACGCACAATAGTGCTCACTATAGATGTCAATAAACATGGCAAAAATAAAGCATTTTTGAAAACGGTTTTTGTTTTATTATTAATTTAAATATATTGTTAAGCAATTTTGAACAATTCAAAATGGCTGCCAAACCACATGACGTATCAACTTCTCTTGAACAAATCTGAATGTTAGTCATAAGATAACTCTATAAACAAAATTTCAAGTCCGTCCCATAAGCGGTTTCGGAGAAGAAGATTTTTATAGTTTTTAAAAATGGCGCATACGAAACAAAATGGCCGCCAAGCTATGCAATGTATGGCTTTCAAATTGCACATACTAATGCTCACTATAGACCTCTACAATTTGCAGAAGTTTCATGAAAATTTGCAAATGTTTTATTTCACAAAGGCGATTGAGCAATGCGAATTTTAGCTGCAATATTGTCTTTAAGGGTTATGCCTATGTGTAATCATGTGTCTATTACACTGTAATATTGTTAAATATTGTAAAACTAATGTATAAAGTGCAAAATTACGCAATTAAATGGCGATAAAAAGGTTAATGTCTCACAGCAGCCATGTTGATTATGGAAAAATCGCAGTTTGAACAAACTTGGTAGAGAACCTTGCAAGGAGCATATGTGCAAAATTGCGCGTCATTGCACTAAGCGGTTTAAGAGAAAAAGATGTTTGAATATTTTTGCAAAATGCAAGATGGCTGCCACATCATGTGACCAAGGCACTTCTCTTGAGCAAGAGCAATTTTAGGTCATAGTAGCACTAAGCACAGCAAGTTTCAAAGTTGTAACATAAGCAGTTCCAGAACTAAAGATTTTTAAGCGTTTGTCGAAATTTGGCGCAAAAAGCAATATGGCTGCCAGAGCCTGTGACCTATGAGTTCGATTTTGCATGAGATGTAGCACAGCAATAGGCTGTACCAGCATACCTGATTTTAAGAGCTTTGCAAAAACAGTTAAGCAGTTATGGGCAATTGAATACAAAGCTTGGCGGAATAAAAAGAATAATAATAATAATAATCCGAACAATAACAATAGGTTGTCCTGCAACTTTGTTGCTGGCCACCTAATTACCCCTGATTTTGCTTGTAACAAGTTATACCAAACTGAGATAGATCTCTTTCCGGCTTTACACATTTTGAGACCTGACTCTATTTCCTGCCATCCCCCATCTATGTCAACTAATTGACATAGTTGATGATAATAGCTCCTGCACTGAAGGTATGCATAGAAATTTTTTGACGATATCTGGTATTTATGAACCAAATCTGCAAACGCTTGGATAAATACTGAACCATCTTGTCTGTGCTGAGACCAATTTCTTAACCCTCTCTCTCTCCAAACTTTAAAGGTCGGATCATATATGCCCGGGCTGAAATCAGGCATGCCCACAATGGGGCAGTAATTGGAGGTTTGAAATTGCTCATTCAGGATGGTGCAGTATTTCTGCCAGGCTGTTATGATATTCTTGATAGTTATTAATCCATTAACATTACTGGGCATTATTTTTTTATCCGTATGCAGGACTGCCTTAAGGTCAAATGGGGTTATTAATTCTGACTCCAGATTATAATATGTGACATAATCTCCCTCCACTAGCCAATCCACCGCAAATTTAACCATTGCCACCAAATTATAATCTTTCAGACACGGGAGTGCAAGGCCCCCTTCTTGTCTACGTTGCACCAATCTAATCAATGCCAGACGAGATTTGGCTTTATTCCAAAGGAAGTATGCTATTGATTTATTATACTTTTGAAGATCTGCCTTTACTATAAATAATGGTAGATTCTGTAATAAAAACAGGATTTTAGGGAATACAATTGTTTTAATTGCCATTATCTTTGCTGATAATGATAGATTATATCTACTCCATTTTGCTAGATCCTGCGGCAGTCTCTCGAAAACATTTTCGTAGTTTAATCTATACCAATCTTTTGGGTTCTTACCAATATATAATCCTAGATACTTTAACTGCTCTACCTCTTGAAATCCATGATTAGAGAAACTCCGGCTGTTTTTTTGTATCCAAAGTAATTCTGATTTTTTCATATTCATTTTGTAGCCAGAGAATTTACTATAGGCCCCTATTATATTTAAGCATTTTGGTACACTTTCTACTGTATTATATAGAAACAGAATTATGTCATCGGCATATAATGATATTTTTAAATTCTGTTTATATTCTGTTTACCTATTCTGGCGCCTACTAACTCCTGCCTCAGTAAAATTTGCCAATGGCTCAAGTGAGATGTTGAATAGGAGTGGCGACAGTGGGCAGCCTTGCCTCGTCCCCTTCTGTAGTGTTATATATTGGGATAGTTCAGAATTTACTAAAAGTTGCGACCTAGGTTTATTGTAGATTAGTTTAGCCAGATTAAGTAGGTTTCCGTGTAACCCAAATTTGTCTAATGCAGTGAATAGATGGTCCCAGGTAATAGCGTCAAACGCTTTTTCTGCATCTATTCCCAAGAGGGCCAGATCTCATTCACAGCTTTTCCTAAGTCCAAGATTTTTATTATGATAATAATCTAATGTTACCAGTATGCGCCTAATGTTTCTTACTACGTTTCTGCTTGGCATAAATCCTGCCTGATCCTGATGTATGACTTCCCCAAGAGATTTTTTAAGTCTCTCTGCAATTATTGCCATCAATATCTTATAATCTACATTCAGTAGAGAGATTGGCCTATATGATCCAAGTTCATCACGCATTTTACCTTTCTTATGAATAAGTGTGACAATCGAGTCAGTGAAATAATTTGACTGTTTACTATTATTAACATAATATTAATTAAATAATTTTTTCTAATATATCTATTATATTTAGTCTAATGCTTTTATAAAATTCAGCTGGTAGCCCGTCCGGCCCTGGTGCTTTGTTGTTTTTCAATTTCTTGATGGCAATGGAAATTTCACTTTCGTTTTTTTTTTGCCAGGTATCCCGCAGAAATACCATGTGGGCCTTGAAATAAAGATTTATTTTTCAATTCTTCAAAAGCCCAAATCTGTTTTAAGAAAATTTCTCTTTCGGCCTTTGCCTTCTTATATTTATCCCAAGTTGTTATCTGGGGGTTACTTAAATAAGAGTTATATGCATTCTTTAAATGATTAGCTAGTTGTAATTCACGGGCCTTATTTTTTTTTTTTAACTTGGACATATATGCTATAATCTCTCCGCAAATTACAGCCTTCCCTGTTTCCCATAAAATCTCAGGCTTTTCAGCAAAGGTGTGATTATCTCTTATAAAGTTTTTCCAGGTCATGGCTAACCAATTGCAAAATATGCTATTATTACTCATGTATTTTGGAAAGCAGAAGTTATTGTTATGTGATAACTTTCTAAATTTAATTTTCAATCCTATAATAGCGTGATCTTATAAAAGAATTTCGTTAATTGAGGATTCTACATCATATTTAAGGGTAGATTTATCAACCAAAAATAGATCTATTCGGGAAAATTTTTTAAATGCTCTAGATTCACAGGTATAATTACGCTCATCTGGATGTTGTATTCTCCATATATCATGCACATCTAATACTTTTGTTAAATGTTTCAATAATTTAGCTTCTTGTCTATATACTTGCATATTTATCTGTCTGTGTCTATCAATAACGGGGTTCAGTGCCATGTTGAAATCTCCCATAGTTAACAAGTTTTGTCCCCGTAGTGGAAATCATTTTTTTTACATGTAGTTCCAAAATTCTTTGTCATGTTTATTTGGGCCATATAGATTACAAAAAGACCAAATAGTTTTGTTTATTCGTATCTGAATTATGATGTAGCGGCCTTCTGTGTCTAGATCGCTTTTAATTATCTCATATTCCAGGTTTCTATGGAACAAAATTGCTACCCCCCCTACTACGTTTTTCACATGGTGTTGCTATAATTTCCTTTAACCAATTAACCTTGAGTTTTTCTATCTCTGGCTTTTTTAGATGGAGTTCTTGTAAAAACATATCATCTGTTTTTTGTTTTTTAAGTAGTTTGAGAATATTTTTCCTTTTGATTGGGGAGGTAACCCCTCCCACATTCCATGACACTAGATTTACTCTATCCATATACAATTAAAACCCCATTCATATCTAATAGATCCATAAAACAGTAAAATAACTAGGAGGGCAGGGAGTGAGGAGAGACCGGGGGGGGGGGGGGTTCGAGGGAAAGAGGAGGAGAGGGGAAAAAAAAGCAAATACCTCTAAAAAAACAACGGGGGGTCCGGAGAACCTTCTCCCACGGAACTCCCTCACACTAATAAAAGAAAAAAACAACATTATGCAAAACCAACACATATAGAAAATGATCTTCCTTTGCAATATGCCTAAAACTTTGTTGCTAATTAAACTTTTATAACAAAAAAAAAAAACCTCTTTCTGGCCATCAATTTTAGTCTAGCTAGCTCGATATTTGTATTTCAACCTTCATGAACCTGGACTTATTTTCTACTACCTACTATTTTTGTCTTTTGGACTGGCAATTCTAGGTTATTTTCAAGAAAGAAAGATTTAGCTTCTTCACAGTTATTTAGAGCCAAATTATTTCCCTCTGTATCTTCTACCACTAATCTTGCCGGGTATCTTAGACTGGCCTTATATTTATTCTTAATTAAAGATGTACAAAAAGGTGCCATGGCTTTTCGCTTAGATACCGTTTCTATGGAGTAATCCTGGAATATATACACTTGGTTAGTGCCAATAAAAAGTGGGTTGTGATTTCTATATGCTCGCATTATTTCCACTTTCTCTTGAAAGTTTAAATATTTTACCACGACCATTCTTGGCCTTGTATATCCATCCTGATATTTAATGCTGGAGCCGGTTCTATGCACTCTTTCTACTTGCAATTTAACACTTTGTACTGACATCCCTAGTAAATTAGGTAAGGTTATGGCTGCAAACGTGATTAGATCCTTATATTCATTGCCCTCAGGTAGCCCTACAATACAAATATTACTTCGTCTAGACCTATCTTCTAAGTCTTCAATTTTACTTTGTAGAGTTTTTATTATGTCTTCTGATTCTTTATTGGTTATCTCTTGGGTGTTATAAGCATCCTCTAAGTTTGAGACCCGCGTCTCTACTTCAGACAGACGCTGTGCAAATTGTCTTATTTCTGCTGTAAGGCCGCTAATTTCTTTTCTGATTGAGGCATTATCAAGTTGGCCATTTGATCAATTAAAGTTTGGGAGTCATATGTATGGCTGTCTTGGCTTACATCTAGTTTTTCAGAGGAGCTTTCATGTAGTGATTTTGATTTTTTATCTTTTTTTACTGGCATAGCTGGAGATTTTGTTTTTACATTTATTTGTAATATACCTTTCCATGCCCCTTCGGAGTGAGGTTATGATTTTATGTGATATGTGTAAATTTCGTGATATGTGAGTATGTTTGCTGAGTCTAGTGGGGGAATACCCCGCTATTATAGAATTTTTTTTTTATTTTTTATTTTTTTCTCTTTCTTTCCCTTTTTTTTTCCTTTTTTTTTTAAATAAAAAATGTGACCAGTGCCAAAAATGTAAAAAACATTAACTGCAGTGAACCTCTATAATGCTTCCCTATACCTCTTATAGGGTAACTAACACATTTATAGTAAAACAAAACACTCTATCTTTGAAGTGTAGTTTGTGAAAATAAGTGCTTACACTTAGTGACTCTGGGGCTACAGGGTTAACCAGCTACCCAGTAATTTCCTCGTCTTAAACTTTTCAACCTAAGATCATCTGATCTTTTATTTTTGTCTTATTTAACCACCACAAATTATTTTAGTGCCATATATACCGACACTCATAGGGATAATACCTGAGAAACAGAGACATTTGACTGAATATTATTAACCTAACTCTGCAAACCTGAGTATATAAAAAAAAACATAAACTTCCCTCAGCACCCCTGAACTTAAGTTATATCCTTCCCTGTCAAATATACAAGTGTCATTACAGATATTACAACACTCTTAATAAGCAGTTTGTGTCAAAGATAGAAAACAGAGAGAAAACAAGAAGAAAAAAGAAAAACAAAAAACTTTTTTTCCCCCCTTCCCTCTGATGGGACAAAAACAAGCAGAAATTGACTTTAGCCTTATTGAGTACAAGGGGCTGGAGCTAAGGAACCAGAACCCTTTTTATATGAATTCTTACAACCCCCTGTAGATGACAGAGATTTGACTCATTATATACACATTTTTTTAATGTCAGCTCCCTTGGTTTCCAGCCTCTTAACTTTTATATGTCTAGGAATTAGATCAAAAACTATTGCTGACAGTCACCAAGTCCTGGTAATTTCTGGGTCCTACTAAATGTTATCCCCTTTGGTGGGATCAATATAGACTTTAACCACACAGGCTAAGAACAACAAAATTGCTGCTCCCTTCACACCAATGCATTTATTTCATGTCCCAATTAGTTACTCTTTTATGTATGTCCCTAATTATCCTCAACAAAATAGAGTAGATACAAAAACCTATATGTGCCTCATTATTGGCATATTTCTACAATATTTCATCAACTGATATAATTAAAAATACATTTTACATACTATTTGCAAGAATAATGTTTGATCTGAATACTTTATTTTGTCTAGCATTTATTGTTTAAAGGGACATAATAGTCATATGCTAAATCACTTGAAACTGATGCAGTATAATTGTAAAAAGCGGACAGGAAAATATCACCTGAGCATCTCTATGTAAAAAAGGAAGATATTTTACCTCACAATTTCCTCAGCTCAGCAGAATAAGTTCTGTGTAAAATGTTATACTTCAGCTGCTGTCCAGCTGCAGGTAAAAAAAAATAATGAAGAAATGAACAGCAGCCAATCAGCATCAACAGTGCTGAGGTCATGAACTCTTTTTTTTTTTTTTTTTTAAATTGTTTATTTATAACCAGTAGTGTATATTACAAACAAGAATGTGTCACAATATCAAACAACAATATATTACTTGTTTTGCGCCACGCAGGGCCAATGGTATAGTTCTATAAAAAAAACAAAGTATGTCAGGACAACATTCTCTTGTTGTACGCCGCACCCATTCAAAATTTAAACGAAAAATAGAGTACATGTCAAAACCAAAGGGAACATTATACGTTGTTTAACATTCTTATACTCCTATTTATACCTGAAAATCCTATGTTCTTTATACACACTACTATTTTCATAACACATTTTTTTAAACATACACCCACTCATACCACACCACACTCGTAACGACAAAAAAAAAAAAAAAAAGGGAACGAAAAAACAAACACATTTACCTAACTTAATTGGCTCCTTCCCTGACCTCTCCCCACTGGTAGGGTAACCTCTCCTCTGCTATCAGATTTAAGAAGGATACTAGATTCTTAAGAGGGGAAATAAATTGCCTTTGTTTATCTAGCGGCCATTGCCAAAGTACCTTTAACCATTTGTTAAAATACTTCCTAAGCTTTGTCTCCTTTCTTAAATTATGGTCATAGATTTCTAATCTCATCTGGAAATACATTAGCTTAATAAATTCCCCTAACACAGGGGGTCTTCTTCCTATCCAGTTCCTAACTATCAGATTTCGAGCTGCCATTATACCAGTATTAACTAACTGACTGTCACCTGGTTCTAAACGACCTTGGTACAAGAAAAAGATTATAGATGGGGTAAATTCAATCCGTGACCCAGTATATTTATTTAACCAATAATTTACCTTCGCCCAGAATTGTCTAATTTTGGGACATGACCATAAACAATGCAATAGGTCTGCTCTCCCTGCACTACACTTATAGCAAGAGGTATTCAGATTTGTAGTAGCCCATTTATTTAATCTATCCGGTGTTAAGTAATAATTGTTAATGATTCTCCAATGCGTCTCCCTCCAACTAGTTACTGTCGTCACTGATGTACTTAAACTGATACTTTTCATTACATCTTCTTCCTTCACATTAGGAACATATTTTTGCATCTTCTGTGTGATTACCTTGATATGGTTAGAGCCTAGCCTGTCAAATAAGATGTTATACCAGTATCTTAATGATCTAATACCTGCTTTATACAAGGTAAGTCCCGCCTCCATCTCTTGTAGGTCCCAACCTGACTCACTTGAATGGTCAAGTGCTGTCATAAAACTTCTAGCTTGCAGGAAGGCATAGAAATTATTTTGGGGTAGCTGAAATTTTTTTGCTATCTCACCATACGTTTGTACTTTATTTGTGCCTGTTATTAAAAGTTGCACAAAATATAGGATTCCTTTTTCATGCCATTTTCTAAAAACTATATTATTTTGTCCTGGAGAAAAATCCGGTGTACCAATGATCGGTAAGTATCTCGATTTTCTATAGTCCACACCCATTAGGTTACAGTATTTTTGCCAGGCCAAGATAATATTCGAAATTGTTGAAAATTGTTTAATGTTCTCAGGTAGTTTTGCATATGTGTGATGTAGGGCCGATTTTAAGCTGAAAGGTTTTATTAATTCTGTCTCAATCTCATAGTAGGTAATATATTGTGATTCAAGTAACCAGTCTAACCCATATTTTATCATTGCTATCCAGTTATAATAGCGTAAATTTGGTAAAGCCATACCTCCATATTTTTTAGGTATAGTTAATCTGTCTAGTGAGATCCGCGGTTTCATCTTACCCCAGATAAATTTAGTACATGCCTTTTTAAATTTAATAATATCTTGTCTTGTAATAAATAGTGGTATGTTTTGAAGTAGAAACAATAGACGCGGAAAAGTAATCGTCTTGATAAGCATAATTTTAGCTGATAATGAAAGAAAATATATATTCCATCTCTGTAACTCAGCGTGAAATTTAGCAAAATAGTCAGTGAAGTTGAGTTTATACCACTCGCCTGGATCTGTCCCCAAGATGATTCCCAAGTATCTAAAATGGGCTACTTCCCTATATGGATGATTTTTATAGCTACTTTTATTTTTGTTGATCCATAATATTTCTGACTTTTTTATATTTACTCTATAACCTGTAAATTTACTGAACTGATTAATAATCTCCAGACTTACTGGGATACTTACTCTGGAGTTGCTAAGGAATAGAATAACATCATCTGCATATAGTGAAATGACAATCTTTTGGTCTCCTATCTTAATACCTTCTAGTCTATCCCTGAGATGAATTGCCAGAGGCTCTAGCGCAATATTGAAAAGAAGTGGGGATAATGGGCATCCCTGCCTAGTACCTTTTTGCATGGTAATATATGGTGTATATCCCCCATTTACAATTACTTGAGATCTTGGCGATTTATATATTAAATTCACCAAGTTCACTAAATTGCCTGAGAACCCAAACTGTAATAATGAGGTCGTCAGATGATCCCATATTATCGAATCAAACGCCTTTTCCGCGTCTATTGTAAGTAAGGCATGATCTATTTCACTGTATTTTCTTGTATTATGGAATTTATTATGGTAGTGTTCTATTGTTAATAGTACCCTGCGTATATTTCTCGCTACGTTCCTGCCTGGCATAAAACCCGTCTGATCGGGATGGATTATGTCTCCAATCACTTTTTTTAGCCTCTCAGCAATAATATTCATTAATAACTTATTGATTATTGAGTAGCGATATGGGTCTATAGGAACCCATATCGTCTAATGGTTTACCCTTTTTGTGAATCAATGTGATAGCTGAATCGGTGAAATAGAGAGATTTCATTCTATTCTGAACAAAATATAAATTGAAAAGTTCTGTTAAGATGTCAGCTATATCTGTTTTCAATATTCTGTACCACTCTGCCGAGTTAAAGTTTGGGAGTCATATGTATGGCTGTCTTGGCTTACATCTAGTTTTTCAGAGGAGCTTTCATGTAGTGATTTTGATTTTTTATCTTTTTTTACTGGCATAGCTGGTGATTTTGTTTTTACATTTATTTGTAATATACCTTTCCATGCCCCTTCGGAGTGAGGTTATGATTTTATGTGATATGTGTAAATTTCGTGATATGTGAGTATGTTTGCTGAGTCTAGTGGGGGAATACCCCGCTATTATAGAATTTTTTTTCTCTTTCTTTCCCTTTTTTTTTCCTTTTTTTTTTAAATAAAAAATGTGACCAGTGCCAAAAATGTAAAAAACATTAACTGCAGTGAACCTCTATAATGCTTCCCTATACCTCTTATAGGGTAACTAACACATTTATAGTAAAACAAAACACTCTGGCCTAGATTTGGAGTTCGGCGGTAGATGAGTTGTTAACGCCACGCGTGTTTATGTCTAACACACGGCATTGTTTGACTCCGGTATTTAGAGTTAAAATAAGACCATCTAACGATGCTCCTAACGCGTGTATGTCACACGCGTAATACTGCCCGCGTTAGACAGTCTCCCATAGAGATCAATGGGAAAGGCAAAAAATAGCTTTTTTCACCTAACACTCGATCTCGCGAGAATACGTACAGCTCGGTCATATGACGCATACCACATCATGCACAACAATAACACGCCGCAAATGTCACAACAACAATCAATCAACAAAGCACACAAGCATTACACATTCACAAGCGGGGGAAGTTTTAATACAATTTTATACGGGGAATACGCATATACTTTAAGATGCGGAAAATCGCTAAATAACAACAAGGATTAAAAAAGATATACATACACTCGAAACAAAATCGCATTCAATATCACTATATATTAGGACAAACATACATATACAACACTTCACGAAGAACACCCCATCGCAAATTCACATTTAAAAAGAATACTATTGGACAATGAAAGATAAAACGAACACTATGACATCATCGCATTCTACACATTCCACAAATACCAACTCTAAATGAGCATGCGCAAATTCACACACTTAATACACATTGCAATAATATTAATTGCTAATAAAGCACACCTGAACACTATTTACAACGGAAATTGGGACATCATTAAACATTTACACAGGGTATATAAGCACCACACAAGCATGGCTTCTTTGACTGTGTTGCTGTTGGGTCTTTGGAGATTGGAGGTTTAAGAATAGAGAGTTTGAGAATTTTTGAGAGTGAGTTAGTGTTAGCGTGAGAGAGTGAGTGAGTTAGTGGGAGTTAGTGGGAGTGGGAGAGAGTCTGTTAGTGGGAGCGTGAGTGAGTTAGTGGGAGTTATTAGTGAGAGTTGTTAGTGGGAGCGTAAGTTACTGGTAGTTAGTGAGAGTTAGTGGGAGTGTTTGTTAGTGAGAATTAGTAGTAGTGTGAGTTAGCGAACGAGTGATTTTTCTGTACACTTAACACATTTACACGCAAACACATTCAATACATACATACACTTATCAATAACACTACATACACTCCATACCCCCTACCCCCTCATACTACACTCCATACCCCATTCCTTGTAGTCCCATTCCCTTTCATCCCATTTACTCTTAACCCATACCCCATACCCATCCCATACCCATCCCCTAGTTACATTTAGTTTACATATCCTCCTTTTAGTCTTATTCTTTTCGTTTATTTAAATACTCCTTACCCTCTTTGTTTTTTACATCCCTCTCACACTTTAAGCACCTTTTTTGTCTTTTTAGTTCTTTATTTTGCCCCCCTTTAATTTCATCACACTCACTTTTTGTTTGATTATTTGGGGTTTAGTTTAGGGAAGAGATGGAGGCCAGGCAGGGGACAGGTAGAGGGGGGAGTAGAGGGAGGGGGAGAGGAACAGGGCAGGAAGGGGGGCAGGAAGCGGGGGTGGAAGCGGTGGGTGGACCCAGCCACTTGGTTCAAGATGACCAAGTGGCTGGGCCCAGTGGCGGTCAGAGTAGGGCTTCACAGTCCGGGAAACAGAGGGCATCGTCACAGGGGAAGGCCAAGGCGACTAGGGAGGCGAGGTTTACGATGGAGGAGAAGGAGGCCCTCGTAGAGGCCTATATGGCCAGGCATAGGATGCTGCAGCACCAAAAGACCACCCCGACTGACAAGAGGAGGCTCTGGAATGAGATCAGGAATGCAGTCAATGCAGTGGGTGGCCGGAACCGAGATATGGATTCGATCAAACATCGCTACCGGGACTGTAAACTGGAACTGAAAAAAAAGTTAGGTCTGGAGGCACGACATGCCGCAGGAACCGGTGGCGGACCTGCCATTGAAATCGAGTACTGCCGATGGGAGGAAATGTTGCGGCCCAGCATCTCCGAGGTGGAAGTAGTCGGTATCGGAGGAATCAATACCGGGAACCTGCCACTCTCATCTGACGGTAAGCTCATTGAACAATAATTTCACATACGAATGTATTTCAATGGACACTATACGCAAACATTTACTTTCATGATTGAGGTAGCGAATACAATTTGACAAAACATTCAAATGTACTTAAATTACCTAATTTGAATCATTCTTGAGATATATTTTAATGAAGAAATAGCCATGCACACGGTGAAACAATCACAGGAGGCAGCTATATTCAGCTAACAATCAGCATCTTATAAGCATATTTAGATATGCTTTTCAGCAAAGAATATCCAGAGAATTAAGCGAATTAGATAAGAAAAGTACATTCGAAAGTTGATACAAAATGTATGCTTCTAAATCATGAAAGATAAAACATTGGGTTTCATGTGTTAAGGATCAGATTAATGCTATAACGTTGTTTACACGCATTCAATTACTTTGCGGTTACATCAGTATCTAGGCTATAGGTTAGGTGTGCATTTAAACAGACTGAAAACAAACGCAAAAACATTCACATTGACCACAGATATCACAAACACGGTTTAGAAAAAGCGGAAATCGTATTGATTGTTTGTTAGATTTCAAAGTGGATTAATGATTCTGCATTTGTAATTGTATCGTAAGCTAAGTCATTTAAACCTTTATTTGCAAATATGCTAATATATACATTTCTTTTTTTCTTTTTTTTTTAATATACAGAGTCTGGGGACGAGGCAGCACAGCCTCCTGCATCTCCCCGGGATGAGAGTGGTGGTGAGGAATTTCCACTTTGGAGGGAAGAGGCCCCCCGTGACGAACAGCGCACGGGAGATGATGAAGAGGCCCCGGAAGCACAGGAGGATCCCGCGGAACCCGAGGCCCCTCAAAGACCCGCACTCCGCCGTGCACGGGCACCCCGCCGTGCACGGGTACAACAAGCACAACAAGAGGAAATAGCGGAGGTGCGGGTTCTACTGGACTACATAGACCAGATGCGTACCTCCCGGATAGAAAATATAGAAGGACGCAACAGAATACTTGATGGCCAAAATCAAATTATTCAAGGACAAAATGAAATCATCAACATACTGAATCGAATAGAAGAAGGACAAACCAGAATATTTCAGCTTCACCAAGAAATGTTCACTTTTTTCCGGGAGGCGCATGCTGGTCTACCTCCTGGTCCGCCTCTTGTTGCTGGGCCTCTTGTTGCTGGGCCTCTTGCTGCTGGGCCATCTCCTCCTGCCGGCCCATCTCATCCTCCTCAGCCATCTACTCCTCCTCAGCCATCTACTCCTCCTCAGCCATCTACTCCTCCTCATCCATCTTCTCCTCCTCATCCATCTTCTCCTCCTCAGCCATCTACTCCTCACCTTGGTCGTCCCAGTACTCTTCCTTCCACTCTTCCCACAACAGCTCCAAGGAGGACTCTTCGGAGTCGGCAGTTGCCTCTCCCAGAGCCTCAGCCCCGTGGGAAGAGGGGAAGGAAGAGGAAGTAAGTATTTTTTTTCATCTTTACTGGTTTTTTTAATTTAATGTGTAATGGATAGGTATGTGATGATGTGGTTTTCATACACTTGTGGACCACACTCTGTATATAATCGACTTCTATGGGACCGGGTCCATGGAGGCAGATTGTTTGCAGAGTGTGGGTTATAAGTGTGTGAAAACCACATCATCACATACCTATCCTTGTTCATGATATTGATTGGTTTCTGTGATGTGATGTCCAAACTGTTTCCCGAATCGCCAACTAAATTACCATAACAATTATCCATGATGGCATATTACTGTTTGAATGCCAATAACACAGCTTAAAGGGACAGTCAGAAAATTATTGATTACAAAGAAAACACTGTATTATGCATTATAAAGTTGGAAACAACAAAACATGGAGAAATACGTGTGACTTATGTGCTTACCCTTGTATCTCTCACTATGAAAAATGACCACTTATTTGTTGTTCATACATAACAACATTTTAGATATCAATGATCAATACATGGTCAATAATATGCTGTATGAGCACAAGGTTTTACATATACAAATGCTATCCAAATGCCCTCTAGTGCTCAAATTGTATAATGATTACAAGCACTCTTCAAGATCGAAGAAATGAGCACACCAACCTCATAGGTTTAGATAGCAAATTTAAATAAACCCAGACAAATGTTCAATTGTTGAGAAACATTTGATATCCTTGATATTACATAATTGACTTTTAGAATAATGAAAAACATTATTTTTTTTCTAAACTGTCCCTTTAACAACATTACATATGCTAACACATATTTGAAGCTTGTTGGTATATCTACATGTACTTTGTTAAAAAATAAATATTTAAATCACATTTATATTGACGTGTTAAATAAAGTCTATTTTCTTTAAGAGACATTATTGTGTTAATATTTTATTGTAAATACATTTTTTTTTAACAATGAATATGGTTTAAAGTCCTTTTAGGAGTGGGGGGGGGTGAAAATATGCTAACAATAATATATTTGAAGATTAAACTATGTGGATCTCATACATGATACAAAAAACAACATTTGCATTCAAGGGACAGTATCCTATATTTTTAACAGAACTGTATGTAATAGACACTACTACAAACAACAAGATTAACATATACTGATATCAATATTAAAAAGCTTCAAACACTTGAAAATAAAATAGGGTTAGCTATATTGAAAATATAGATGAACCCCCATTACAACCGTAAAACAACACAATACCCCATCATTAACATATGAACAGACCCTTTACACAAACTGGAGAAAGCTGGAGATGGTACTCACATGAAACTCAGAGGCTTTGCGAGGAGTCAGAAAATTACTTACATTTTCTTAGAACAGAAGAAAAAATAAACGTATTGGTTAAACAATGGACTATCTAACTAGAGACAAAATCAAAGCTTTTGATTTATAATGTGAGTGTCTAATGAACCTTTAATAAAATAGACAACGAAATTACATTTAGAAGAAGTCGGCATCATATATTTAGCATATGATAAAGATAAATGCATATTGATTACTTTATTCAAACACAATAGCGCATATTTATTAATTAGATATATTAATTATTTATTAATTAGATATATTCAACATTAAACACAACATTAATTTTTCAGAAAAAGGAACATTGTTGACAAACATATTAAACATGGACTATAGAGATTTGCACTTGCCTAGAAATATCATATGCATGAAAACATTTTGCTTTCATTCGTTGATTCAACCAGACATCCAGCAAAAGAGAATGTGGTGGTCAAAACGCAATCCAATAAAAGGCATATTCCTGATCACGTAAGAACGTCAGTCAATGCAAGGAATCATTGGACAGCCTGGCAGGTGACGTCTTAAGCAACATGGCGCATCCGAGATCGCTGAAAAACCGCAGACAATACAAGGACTCAGTGACATCTTGGCATATCACTAAGAAACGTATTTATATTTTAGGAACTAGTATGTGTGTAGATTGCTATCTAGGAATGACAACAAATCATGAATCATCTTTTCGGACTTGACTGTCCCTTGAACTATAGCTATGGTGTATATCTTTAACATTTAAAAGATACACATGAGAAATACATATGCCATTGATGTTTTAAGATATGTTTGGATTGTTGTTGAATAACAATAGTTATACATGGATTGATTAAACGTGTCATTTATTCAAGTTTAATTATTGTCAGCCTACCTATAGCCATATATGGGAGGAGATGTATTTTGTTAACATATTTGTTAACAAATATTCATCATCTAAATTATTCGCATTACACACAGAGATTTATTTGGTTACACTTTTACAATAATATAGAATTGAAAATGAAATACAGGTGCTGTCAACATTACAATAAGATTGTTTATTAATAAAATTATATGTCCCTGTTCATGTAAAAAGGACAAAAACGCTTTAGAAATGGAAATACATTCATTAACAATTGTGATCAACATCACTTAAAGGGACATTATTTTGTTTTTAAAAAGAGCATACACATAGACAATACTATTTCAATAAAATGAACACTTTACAGGGATTATATCATTGTATCAATACTCAGATCATTTGGTAAAGGTGCATCAATTCATGCAGAGTTTCTAAATACACACATGGATCTGAACATTGAAATATACATATATACACAAATAACAATCTATATATACATATATAAAACAATTACTATGCTAATCATAATCAGGCAATGATAAAGCTAAGAGAAAAAAATATAAAGACAAATAATAAGATTACATTGGAGATGTTAATCTTAAAGTCATTTACTATTGTCTTACATATATGATTTTATTATAACAAATATATTTGGTAGGTCCCTTTAAGGATCAACAACATAAACTAGAGCTTTCAAAAAATAACATGAAGAATGAGGACAAAGATTCGTGAAAACAAATGTATTTTATTAGTATGTAAGAAAACATACACAACGTTTATAAATAATCTTGTAAAAATAAGGAATATATGAGCCATATGACAAGGTAACACAGTGCATCACAGTCCATGAAGAGAGTTGCCAAGGGCCAGCATAGCCCCATTGGAGACATATGACAAGGTAACACAGTGCATCACAGTCCATGAAGAGAGTTGCCAAGGGCCAGCATAGCCCCATTGGAGACATATGACAAGGTAACACAGTGCATCACAGTCCATGAAGAGAGTTGCCAAGGGCCAGCATAGCCCCATTGGAGACATATGACAAGGTAACACAGTGCATCACAGTCCATGAAGAGAGTTGCCAAGGGCCAGCATAGCCCCATTGGAGACACATGACAAGGTAACACAGTGCATCACAGTCCATGAAGAGAGTTGCCAAGGGCCAGCATAGCCCCATTGGAGACACATGGCAAGGTAACACAGTGCATCACAGTCCATGAAGAGAGTTGCCAAGGGCCAGCATAGCCCCATTGGAGACACATGACAAGGTAACACAGTGCATCACAGTCCATGAAGAGAGTTGCCAAGGGCCAGCATAGCCCCATTGGAGACATATGACAAGGTAACACAGTGCATCACAGTCCATGAAGAGAGTTGCCAAGGGCCAGCATAGCCCCATTGGAGACATATGACAAGGTAACACAGTGCATCACAGTCCATGAAGAGAGTTGCCAAGGGCCAGCATAGCCCCATTGGAGACACATGACAAGGTAACACAGTGCATCACAGTCCATGAAGAGAGTTGCCAAGGGCCAGCATAGCCCCATTGGAGACATATGACAAGGTAACACAGTGCATCACAGTCCATGAAGAGAGTTGCCAAGGGCCAGCATAGCCCCATTGGAGACATATGACAAGGTAACACAGTGCATCACAGTCCATGAAGAGAGTTGCCAAGGGCCAGCATAGCCCCATTGGAGACATATGACAAGGTAACACAGTGCATCACAGTCCATGAAGAGAGTTGCCAAGGGCCAGCATAGCCCCATTGGAGACACATGGCAAGGTAACACAGTGCATCACAGTCCATGAAGAGAGTTGCCAAGGGCCAGCATAGCCCCATTGGAGACACATGGCAAGGTAACACAGTGCATCACAGTCCATGAAGAGAGTTGCCACGGGCCAGCATAGCCCCATTGGAGACATATGACAAGGTAACACAGTGCATCACAGTCCATGAAGAGAGTTGCCAAGGGCCAGCATAGCCCCATTGGAGACATATGACAAGGTAACACAGTGCATCACAGTCCATGAAGAGAGTTGCCAAGGGCCAGCATAGCCCCATTGGAGACACATGGCAAGGCAACACAGTGCATCACAGTCCATGAAGAGAGTTGCCAAGGGCCAGCATAGCCCCGTTGGAGACATATGACAAGGTAACACAGTGCATCACAGTCCATGAAGAGAGTTGCCAAGGGCCAGCATAGCCCCATTGGAGACATATGACAAGGTAACACAGTGCATCACAGTCCATGAAGAGAGTTGCCAAGGGCCAGCATAGCCCCATTGGAGACATATGACAAGGTAAAAGAGTGCAACAGGCACAACAATAAACTTTTAAAAAGGCCAAATGGCAACAATAAAAATACAAATTCAACATGTGGACGGAGGATTCTTATCTGCCACCATGGAGCATATCCAGATCCTCCACTTACTGGTCATCCTCTTCATTGTCCTGTGCATGTCCAGCTCCAGATTCAGGCCTTGAACTTAATCGCATAATTGCACGCAGAGTCAAGTCCTGAACCCGGAGCTGGGCCTGCATGGTGTCGTTCATCCCTCTCAGGACAGCTGCGTTCCTCAACACGGCCTGCTCTACTCTTGCTATACCTTCTAGCATGAGCCATGCTGAGTCACAGCCTAAAATAAAAAATGTTTACTACATACATTGTCATCATAAAGACAAATAATTCTTTACATCAATTAGTTTACATTTATTCTTTACACATGAATTAGGTTATTCAGACAGACAGAAATCATTAAAGGGACATGTTACTCAAACATGTTGTCCCCTTTAATTGGTTTTAGATGATCCACTTATACAGCTTGAGTGTATCAAATCTTGTTAAAGGATTTACATTGTACTTACATCAGCAATTTAAAAATTAAATTTAGACTGTGGTAGGCACACCTATCCTTAAACATTTTGGCATTGAGGACAAGCTGTGTAAACATAGCAACCTGAAGAAATTACATTCCCACTGGGTTAGACAAGAGATAATGTATCAACATTTGTACATAAATTGTTGGATCCAAGTAGTGGTGATTGGTATATGTAGTGATATCCAATTAAAGGGACACTGAACCTAAATATTTAATGGACTGATTCAGATAGAGCATGACATGACAAATCTTTATAAATTACACATATTCATTATATTTTTTAATTCTCAAGCTATATTTTGAATGCAAGAATGTTGCTTTTTATGGAAGCCAATATTTGTTTATCAACTTTGTTTGTGCCTGCTGGTTGATGGATACATTCATCCAACAATAAAGAAATGATGGCCAGATTTATTTTATTGTTTAAACTAATTATAGGAATTACTTTGTTTCCAAAAATATATCAAGAGAATGACGAATAATTCATAAGAGTATTAAATTATAAATTTGATTAACATTGCATGCTGGATTGGAATCACAATTTAAAAAATTTAACTTCACTGTACCTTTAAGTATCTTATAACGTGTATTTTGAATGATACTTACAGCTGTGCGTGGGAAGGACAATCCGACACCCAGGACAATGAAGGTTGAGACAGGGGGGAGGGATGGGATTGGCTTGGGGAGGGATGGGAGTGGCTTGGGGAGGGATGTTAATGGCTTGGGGAGTGGTGAGCTGCCGCTCCGGGGTAGGCCGTACAGCTGGGGAGTGGGGAGTTTGGGTCTGGGCAGCTGTACGGGCCAGAATACGGGGAGAGCGGCGAAGGGGGGTGTATGGGCGTTTTTTGGGAGGGACAGGATATGAACTATGGGAAGGGCTGGCAGTGGTCTGGGCATGGTCAGGAGTTTGGTCATGGGAAGGGGTCTGGGTCTGTGCAGGGGTCTGGCCATGGTCAGGGGTGTGTGCATGGGGAGGGGTCTGTGACTGGGCAGGGGCGGAAACCAGATGACCAGAAGTGGTGGATCCATCTGAAAATGTAAAGAAAATATATTAACATCTCATACATCCTGACATCAAATCAACGCATTTCAAATTGATTATGTTTTCAATATACTTCGAAGTGTGTTTGAATTTGTAAACAATTCTGAAATGAGGATATGGTATGTATATAGGCACTCAGAAGAATATCAATGACTGTCTGTACAATTTTAACCTTATTATTGTGTTTTGGCCTGGAATATGCATGTGACATAATGATGGCATGAATTATAAATTTTTAAAAAAAAAATCCAAGCAGATTTTCATGCTGCCTGATATAGAAAGGGGGCAGTAGTGTATTTGAACAGACAAATAATATTCCTTTTTAAAGGGCAAAAGCTGTAGACTTTGAATGTCTTCAATAAAATGATTTCCAAAAAAGAAACATGTTGGAAACATGATAGATATATTTCACATACCATCAGACTCCAAGGCAGCCTCTTCCTCCTCCGTCCCACATGTTACATCAATCTCTGTAAAACATAACATGTTGTGTACACGTTAAGATCAGATATTATAACATATGTTACTGTTGCTCAAATACGCACATCAATGTTGCATTAAAGATATACACACACAAAGTTATGATTTACATAATTTTGATGGAGCATACAAATGACAATAGATTTGTTATTGTCAATGATTCTGATTTTAAATGTATTGTTTGTATTAATGTTAAAATCATAAAAGCATAGTACATAGAACATTTAAGATTTCTCATGTGTGTATCACTTGATGACTGTTGTCAAAAAATAACATGGAAACAAACATATGTTATACATCTTATGAATAACAAATGTGTAGACTAATAAAGTTGAAATTATTAATCGTTCAATATTAAAAGAAAATTAATATATAATCAGAAGAGAAATAATTTTAATTTTTATAATGTTATGCTTCATCAGAATCATGATCATAATATTGATTAGCAATACACCTTCAATTACATATAAATGAGTCAATGGACTTACCAGGAGACCGCAAAGGCGGCTCTATGTCACTGCTGGATTCCTGTGGGCTCACCACACCAACTCTCTCTATGAATGATATAGATATATATTATTAAACACATTTGGGATATCACTAAATCACATCTGTCTCGAATTTTAACATTAATCAACTTTAAAATGTGAAGAATAGAGCAGTCATTACACCAGAAAATGCTTGATTGAATCAAGGGGATTCTGTTAAAATTTCTGTATTGAACATATGTTTAATGTCAGACTATATTAGACATCAAATTCATCTCAGATGCTGCTATTGCATATCTAAATATACCCATTGATCAATGTTCTTAACCCTTTAAGGACACAGCTTTCACTTTGCTCAATTGTTTTATGACGTAATAATTCCGTCATATGTCCTTAAGAAGTTAAAAGAATACACACAAACCACATATTGAAGAGCATCTGTTGACAAATCTAAACAAACACATGTGTCACATCGAGCCATTTGTGCAATGTACAGTAATCTTGTTTAGGACACAACACATATTTATCACAATACAAAACAAAATTGATTATTACAAATATGTAATCATGGTGCTGTTAGAGTATGCAGATATCTATAAAGTAACTCCAACAGAGAATGTGAATTATATATCAATAGTTTTTAATAAAAAGAATGTAAAGATGAATGAATCTATTTTGTCTTAAAGGGACACTGACATGATTAATTTAAATAATTGATTTCTATGTTCAAACTGTTCAAAATGATTTAACATTGACTCCTATTATAATTAGAATGTTGCTCGATTTTAATCTTAAAGGCAGATAAGCAATATTGGATTCAATAAATATTGTTTGTTGAAGGTATCCACCAATCATCAATAAAAACCCAGGTTGGTCAACCAAAATTTAGATGCACATAAACGTACTTTCTTGATTTTAAAATACATTTAGCAATAGAATATGTCACATATGATGATAGTATTATATTTTTATGTTTATTAATATTGCATACTGTATCTGAATGACAATATTAATAATTGTAGCTCAGTATCCCTTTAATCTAAAATTAAATTGATTCCACAATGTTGTTGTTAATGAATTATCTACTCCATATGTTGATGTAATGAATGGTATTGAGCATGCAATTCAAATCTAATATGTTATTTAAGGATATCCGAAGAATTATTTAATTTTCATCTATTAAAGAGACATTACATATAAATATTGAACAATGTGTATTTAGTATGTAATGTTCAGTCCATGTTTCTAAGACAAATGTCAATTAAAAAGAGACATACCATACTGTGACAAGCCCTGGCTTGAGGATCCAGCAGCCACATCCATATCTGTAATATATTAAATGAGGATTGCATATCATTAATACTAATCATGCCATGTTTAAAAACTTTACATTATTAACAAATCAATTGAAAAATATTAATCCTCTGGTAGTCCCATGAGTTAATTGTTTCCTCAATTAAATTAATTATAAATATATCCTGGACTCTTATTTTCAATCAGTTGTGTTGTTTACTGTATCTTTAATAATATCTGCTTGTTATTTCATAATCATCAATTGATGGCCATATGTTATAATTTATTTGTATTCTTCGTTTTTTATTAGCTATAATATTGAAAATAAGAATACTGTATTCTTCACTAATCTAAGAATTCCCATTTAATTTTGAACAACATGTATAAAGCAATGCCACTTACAGCAAAGCCATGTTAACGTGGATGAGAAATGCCATTTTCGCGATCATTGCGCAATGATTCCAAGCGGAATTACGCATCCGTCATTTGACCAACATGTATAAAGCAATGCCACTTTCCACAAACCCATGTTAACGTGGATGAGAAATTACATTTCCGCTCTGTGACGCATATTCTGTAGAGCGCAAGAAACATCATTCCTATTTCATGTGTCAATAATCTAAAATCAGATATCTAAACATCATATGTAGTGTATGTTGTGAGATCTGTATAGGTTTAGTATCTGACTATATACACATTTTTTGATTAAAAAAAAAATATATATATATTATATGAAGTTGGATAATTACCTGGTTCAGATTCTCTATCTCCTCCCAGGCCACCGGACGGAGAAGCATCTGCCCTGGCCCCCGCGTCAGGACTTTCAGATCCCGCAGCTGGGAGGGAAGAAGAGGAGGCCGAGGATGGCGAGGATCTAAATCTTTTGGGGACCCGGAGATTGAGGAGCTCGCATAAAGTCACCTCATAAGGGAGTAGGTACAGTTTCCGCGGGGCCTTTCTTTGGCCCCCTCTTTTACGGGCTTGTACCCAGTCCCTTATGAGGTTGACTTTTTTCGATAAACGCAACCTCATATCTCCGAATCTCCTCATGATCTGATCCTGGGTCCTCTGGACGTCACACACCAATCTAACCGCATTGGTGATAGACTCCCAGAGGGCCTTCTTAACAGGCGCATCTGTCGAGCTCCTCTTGTTCCCAAACAGCTGGGGATAAAAGTCCTTGATGGCGTGGACCAGTGCAGCGCTCTCCTCCTTGGTGAACCTGGGAACTGACATGCCTGCTGGGTTGTATAATATATGTATGTATATAATATATACTGGCTGCAGGCATTAGAGAACTGACAAAGATGCCAACGTGTAATGGACTTTTATATGGTGAAGTAAACATGAGATGCACCATGGGACAATTTATCTGTACATCTGATTGGATAAAAGTTTGAAATATTGTTATAATGTCTGTGAGACCATCCTGACTCAAGTTGTGTTTGTGTGATGAACTCAGATTCGTTAAATATTAATGATTAAATACTCTTTAAAATCTAATACTGTCACATTATTAAATGTTGTCGACATTTCTCGGTTTAATAACGGTCTGTTTCTTTAATACAAATACACATTTAATATTGTATGTCTTTATTGTTCTTTAAATAAATTTATTGTGAAGTATTGACATTGCTCTATTAAATGTCTTTATAATGCACATTGATTGTGTGCTATTGCGTGACATTAGACTCTAATGTTTAAAGATGCTAATCTGGTGTTTCAAGATGCGTTTCCCACGCAATATTTCTTAATGTTAAAATTCAGGTTAGAATGTCAGTAACTTGGATAATCTGTTTATAAATATTAAACTACAGCTTTGTTATTAGCAAATAAACCTCGAGCTTGTATTTGTCTGAAGTGCTCATATATGTTATTGTGCAATGGCGTCTTTAGTTTTAAAGAGACATTAAAAACAAACAATTGTATCAAATGATCTGTAGAGATAGAAGATTGTTTAGACTTTAAAATGTAAATCATTTTCTCTTAGTATTTATATATCCTCAACAGAAGAAATTTAAATGCACATGGTTGAGACAATCACATAAGGCATCTCTGTGCATCCACCAATCTTCATCTACTGAGCCGATCTCGATATGCTTTTCAAGCAAAGTATGTCAAGATAGGAAGATAAGTAAATACACTCTTTAAATCTCTTAAAGGGACACTGTCCAAACAAATTTAGCATTGGTGATTGAGCATGAAATGTTAATCAACTTTATTATTTAATCCGATTATCAAATGTTAACAGTTATCTTGTTATGTTTCTTTGCAAATCAATAATGATATTTTATATTACGGACAATTGTTTAATAAAAACCTGGGTTGTCCTTGACGATTGTTGTATCAATTATTCCAAACAATCAAGTTCTGTCCAGAGTACTGAAGCAAATAAATTAGCTATTTACTGCCTTATTTTTAAAGTAATGATAGCAACATCACAATGAGCATTCATAATATGAGACAAGTTTTAAAGTTGATTAAAATAGTATACTCATTCAGAATGTATAAATCATTATTTTTTTAACTGTCTACCTTTAAGTATATTTTGAGTTCATGCCCCTTTAAAGAAACATTTCACAATAATGCTTAAAATATCATAAACCTAGGCACCTTCCTTTTGCTAAATTAGTCTAACATATGAGTAAAGCAAATTTAGATTAACTTCTAGATTGTTTTACACACTGACTGAAATATATTTATTAAAGGAGGTCTTTTTGAGCCTTCAGCTTAGAGGGACATTAAGCTATATGTAATGTATGCATTTTGTATAATATTCTTATATTTGACCAACTTAATATGTTTTGTTATTCAATCATTATATTGTAATTATATATATATATTCTTGGATTAAATACATCTCTACATAGGCTATTTTGATGCTGATTGTTGTTTGCATATAGATGCCTTATGTAATTGACTAAGATATGTGCATTGTTGTTTTTTTTAACAAGTATATTTAAAGACTGAATGTAATTCTATAGTACTTTCTAAATATGTTTAAATTCTTGTATGATATTTTTAAAAATCTATACACAATATACTTTGTGAATGTCCCTTTAAGGACCCAAACATTTTGTATTTTGATTTAACATTGACAAAATAAACAAAAGGGGAATTTACATTCTATATAGATATTTGATGTCTAACCCAAGAGGTAAGATTGTAATAAATACATAATATTACTAAGTATAGTTAAATGACTCCACTAGAAAATTACATAGATTAACCTGGCATCCAATAACTAGCTTTGGAAAAATATCAAGTTAAATGACCTACCATTTATAAATGTAATAATTTAAAGAATTTTTCAAATAATGTTTTGAGATACCTAAGGAAGATACAAGATCTTATACAATTATTTTTACATTCAACAACACTGTCACTTTCATGTAATTGAACCACTTCACCTTCTTAAAAGTTAAAATAAAAAACATTTGACTACATATCCAAAATAATTTTAATATCTACATTTTCAAAAGAAAAGCATTGAAGAATCTCACTCCCCAATTAATGTTATAAAATATATTTTAATTTAATATTCTCGGAAGCATTTGATTTTCTAATATTAATGCATTATTTGATCTTATGCATGTGCTTGTCAAATAGCCAACTACCAGTCATGGGAGTCCAAGTTTTATTTATTTACAGATTATATTGATATTTAGTAGAATCTGTTCAAAAGAATGTATTTAATAATAAAATGTTTAGTATTAACATGTAAAAATAAATTTAATAGAAAATAATTAAATATTCCTGGAAGTCATCAGATGCCAATCTGAAATGACAAATAATAAAAATGGAACAAAGTTAATACACACGTTGTCAAATATTCCTAAAATACATTTAAAATCATATGGTGTCTATGCTCTAACTTTGATCAACATTTTTTAAAGATAATTATTAAATTGATTTAAAAGAAATGAAATACATACACCATTATATTGTTGATTCAAAATTCTATTTAAATATCCAAAATTCAAATTATACATAATAATGTATATCACATTTCAACAATATATGTATGCTGAACATAAATGTAATATTTCATGTCCATTCAAATACCTCTATATCAACTATAATATGTATTCCTTTTTCGGATTGTGATCCCTAAATATCTAATGATGAAATAAGTATGACTAATGTATGTAAGCTAACAATAATCAACATTCTTCATGTGATTCTTAACTAGCATGCACCAACCTGGATAATGCATGGTCTTTGTCAATTCAGGGGTAAACAGTTGATCTTCAATAGGTGTCTTATTCATCAGTTCATTAAATAGAGGACTGGGAAATACCATCTAAAAAAGTACAATCATCTAAGTGTCTGATTGTGATCCCTAAATATCTAATTAAGAACTAAATATGACTAATGTATGTAAGCTATTAATATTCAACAGTCTTCACTAGCATGCATTGGTACACCAACCTGGACAATGCATGGTCTTTGAAAGTCAATTCAGGGGTAAACAGTTGATCTTCAATAGGTGTCTTATTCATCAGTTCATTAAATAGAGGACTGGGAAATACCATCTAAAAAAGTACAATCATCTAAGTGTCTGATTGTGATCCCTAAATATCTAATTAAGAACTAAATATGACTAATGTATGTAAGCTACTAATATTCAACAGTCTTCACTAGCATGCATTGGTACACCAACCTGGACAATGCATGGTCTTTGAAAGTCAATTCAGGGGTAAACAGTTGATCTTCAATAGGTGTCTTATTCATCAGTTCATTAAATAGAGGACTGGGAAATACCATCTAAAAAAAGTACAATCATCTAAGTGTCTGATTGTGATCCCTAAATATCTAATTAAGAACTAAATATGACTAATGTATGTAAGCTACTAATATTCAACAGTCTTCACTAGCATGCATTGGTACACCAACCTGGACAATGCATGGTCTTTGAAAGTCAATTCAGGGGTAAACAGTTGATCTTCAATAGGTGTCTTATTCATCAGTTCATTAAATAGAGGACTGGGAAATACCATCTAAAAAAGTACAATCATCTAAGTGTCTGATTGTGATCCCTAAATATCTAATTAAGAACTAAATATGACTAATGTATGTAAGCTACTAATATTCAACAGTCTTCACTAGCATGCATTGGTACACCAACCTGGACAATGCATGGTCTTTGAAAGTCAATTCAGGGGTAAACAGTTGATCTTCAATAGGTGTCTTATTCATCAGTTCATTAAATAGAGGACTGGGAAATACCATCTAAAAAAGTACAATCATCTAACAGGCCCATTTATCAAGCTCCGTACGGAGCTTGAAGGGCCGTGTTTCTGGCGAGTCTTCAGACTCGCCAGAAACACAACTTATGAAGCAGCGGTCTAAAGACCGCTGCTCCATAACCCTGTCCGCCTGCTCTGAGCAGGCGGACAGGAATCGCCGGAAATCAACCCGATCGAATACGATCAGGTTGATTGACAGCTCCCTGCTGGCGGCCAATTGGCCGCGAGTCAGCAGGGGGCGGCGTTGCACCAGCAGCTCTTGTGAGCTGCTGGTGCAATGTTAAATGCGGAGAGCGTATTGCTCTCCGCATTTAGCGAGGTCTTGCGGACCTGATCCACACTGTCGGATCAGGTCCGCAAGCCCTTTGATAAATGGGCCCCTAAGTGTCTGATTGTGATCCCTAAATATCTAATTAAGAACTAAATATGACTAATGTATGTAAGCTACTAATATTCAACAGTCTTCACTAGCATGCATTGGTACACCAACCTGGACAATGCATGGTCTTTGAAAGTCAATTCAGGGGTAAACAGTTGATCTTCAATAGGTGTCTTATTCATCAGTTCATTAAATAGAGGACTGGGAAATACCATCTACAAAATAGAAAATCATCTAAGTGTCTCCAATAGGATGTCTCCACAGCCTTATTCTATAAAATAGTTTGCACTTACCATGTGAACATGTCTTTGTATGGTTTTCAAGGTCAGCAGAATTGAAAGATAATGCCAGACATGATCCCATTGGTATACTTCAATTTCAATCTTGGCTTTTTCCCCACTGTCAGTCTGGGCAATCTTCACTGTCAGGCTTCAAATTGTTCCCTTTCAGTCTTTAGATTAAGTCATCTCCCTAATGTAAGAAATATTTTCAAAAGAATTCAGTTCTGTACCCCTCTCCCACCCCCCATTTCATAATAAATTTATGTCACTAGCTTACTAAGCCTGTGTATGAACCTGTGTTATTTTCTATCAAGTGTGAAGATGAGTCATATTGAGCAGAACAAACCTCTGTGTGACATTGAACCATAGTCATTCTAGAGTATCCCTTTCTGATTATGTACATTTTAAGTAATGTGTAAACAAAATTATATTTTTTAAAATGTATGCCATATGATGTATTTGTGTACAATTCATGCCAGCAACAGTCCATACATTTCTACTTACCATCTGATGTCCTCTTTAAAAACCAGGTGGCAAAGACTCGCTATAGGACCCAATGCCCAGAGCATCACCTATATGAATAAATTAAACAATTATTCTAACATTTGATCAATCCTAACATGTTTGCACAATTCTCTACTTGTCATTTCCCTAGAGTTCACATCTATTGAAAATACTCCAGTGTAACTTCTATTCTTTACCGTCTAAAGTGGCGGTTGATGACGACTGCTCTGATATCAAGTCCCTCGTCCTGGAATTCCCCCTCTAGAACAGGATCATCCTCCTCATCTCTGAGGAGGTCTCTGTCCACCGGGACGGCCTGCAGCATCCCAGCCCGCTGTGCAATATTATGCAGGACGCTACAGGCTACAACGATCTTAGCCACCTTCTTTGGGTTGTACTGGAGTGCTCCTCCAGAACGGTCCAGGCACCTGAATCTCATCTTCAGGAGCCCGAACATCCTTTCAACCACCGCCCTGGTTCTCTTATGAGCCCTATTGTAGCGCTCCTCAGACACATCAGTCGGGCTACGCAAGGGGGTAATGAGCCAAGGCCGGCTCATGTACCCAGAATCACCTATAAATTTTGAACAGAACATAATTCAAACAGAATCCTTAAACTAGTATATTCTTTTATAAATATTTTTTTGTACACGATAATCCATATTAAAAGTTGTCAGAAACATCCAAAAAATAACTTTCTATATTATTCTGTATCTTCCCATTTCAGCTAAGACATGCTACATATGCGTATTTCTCATAAAACAAACCTTGTGTAAAATGCTAACTACATGGTTACATTGCATTCTCTATCTGAGCACTTAAGGTAAGACATGCTACATATCTGCATTTAAATAAAACTAGACATTAGCGGAAAGAGACAATGACAGGGTTAAATTGCATGAGATAATATCTTCCCATTTCAGCTAAGACATGCTACATATGCGTATTTCTCATAAAACAAACCTTGTGTAAAATGCTAACTACATGGTTACATTGCATTCTCTATCTGAGCACTTAAGGTAAGACATGCTACATATCTGCATTTAAATAAAACTAGACATTAGCGGAAAGAGACAATGACAGGGTTAAATTGCATGAGATAATATCTTCCCATTTCAGCTAAGACATGCTACATATGCGTATTTCTCATAAAACAAACCTTGTGTAAAATGCTAACTACATGGTTACATTGCATTCTCTATCTGAGCACTTAAGGTAAGACATGCTACATATCTGCATTTAAATAAAACTAGACATTAGCGGAAAGAGACAATGACAGGGTTAAATTGCATGAGATAATATCTTCCCATTTCAGCTAAGACATGCTACATATGCGTATTTCTCATAAAACAAACCTTGTGTAAAATGCTAACTACATGGTTACATTGCATTCTCTATCTGAGCACTTAAGGTAAGACATGCTACATATCTGCATTTAAATAAAAGTAAACATTAGCGTCGGTAAATAACAAATGGTTAAATTGCATCCTATAGCCTATAGCTGAACATGACGCTAACATTTACAAACTACAGGGGCAATTGTCAAACTAATTAACCATGTTGTGCACAAATACTCACCAACGAGATAACCAGGGGGCATTTGTCTTTCCTCAAACTGTCTCCACAGGGACGACAGAGAGAGGATGCGGGCATCATGACAAGCCCCTCCAAAATTCGCATACACATGCATAATCCTCATCCGTGCGTCACAAACATACTGCACGTTGAGGCTATGAAAATGTTTGCGATTTCTGAAGGGCAAGTCATCAATTGGAGCACGCAGCGCAATGTGGGTACAATCTATGGCTCCCAAGACATTGGGCAATTGAGCAATATCAAAGAATTCCCGCTTCAGGCGCCTCCAATCACCATCATTCTGTGGGAATCCTATGTATTGCTTACTGATACGTACCATGGCGTCCAAACACCACAGAGAATGTACCTTGAGCCAGGCCATGCATGTACAGTTCTCCGGATTGAAAACTCCCGGAGGCCAGGACGTATAGACAGCTTAGCATCTTACTCATGGGGGGAACAGCAGTCCTTATTTGTATACGTGGCTCCAAATGAGGTTTAAGAAGCTCGTAAAGGCCAATGAGCTGTTCGCGATTGAGCCGATACTTATCAAAAACCTCAAAGTCGCTCATGTTTTCCAAGGTGGGTCTCACCCTGTAGACAGGAGGACCTCGAACCAGACGACCCCTTCGTCTCGGTCTGAGCCGCCGAGGCTGCCTGATTCGACCAACAGCTAGTTCGCCAATAGCAGCACCAGCAGCGTCTACCATGTCATCGTCATCCATCTTTCAAAACAGCGTAACAAGGTAAGCACTTCATCTGATGTGGATCACAAGTGATGCTTTGGCCATGTTGTTTGGGGGATTTATAGTACGATTAGTCCAATGGTAGTGAGTTTGTAATGATTGCTGATTGTATTCACCTGTTTGTATGTGAGCGGCGCGAATGCTTTCACAGTGGGCGTTTTTTTGTTGTTTGCTGAAATGTTGTTTTCCAACAATGAATCTCAATGTGAAAGTGTCAAATATCACACATACAGTGCATGTTTGTAATGTTTGTTCATATGCGTAATCAATATTTCTTAAACGCGATCTTATAGTAACAAGCACACGTCCAGGCTAACATGAATGAAAGTGCATAGTTGTGTATAATGTGCATCGAATGTGATCGATCAATGTTGCTGCAATATTGTTTGTAAATGATAAAGTAACATCTGCCATCTGTAGTATTGTATATATAAGTGATTGCCGAGCAGTAAATATTGTACGCGTCCCTTTAAAATCGCAATAATAATTCTGAACTTCCCGTCTGCCATCTGTAGTATTGTATATATAAGTGATTGCCGAGATGTGAATATTGTATGCGTCCCTTTAAAATCGCAATAATAATTCAGAACTTCCCGTATGCCATCTGTAGTATTGTATATATAAGTGATTGCCGAGATGTCAATATTGTATGCGTCCCATTCAAATGGCACTAATACTGAATAACTTCCGGCTGTCATCTGTAGTATTGTATATATAAGTGATTGCCGAGATGTCAATATTGTATGCGTCCCTTTAAAATCGCAATAATAATTCCGAACTTCCGGCTGTCATCTGTAGTATTATATATATAAGTGATTGCCGAGCTGTCAATATTGTATGCGTCCCATTCAAATCTCAATAATACTGAATAACTTCTGGCTGTCATCTGTAGTATTGTATATATAAGTGATTGCCGAGCAGTCAATATTGTATGCGTCCCTTTAAAATCACAATAATAATTCAGAACTTCCCGTATGCCATCTGTAGTATTGTATATATAAGTGATTGCCGAGCTGTCAATATTGTATGCGTCCCATTCAAATGGCACTAATACTGAATAACTTCCGGCTGTCATCTGTAGTATTGTATATATAAGTGATTGCCGAGATGTCAATATTGTATGCGTCCCTTTAAAATCGCAATAATAATTCCGAACTTCCGGCTGTCATCTGTAGTATTATATATATAAGTGATTGCCGAGCTGTCAATATTGTATGCGTCCCATTCAAATCTCAATAATACTGAATAACTTCCGGCTGTCATCTGTAGTATTGTATATATAAGTGATTGCCGAGCAGTCAATATTGTATGCGTCCCTTTAAAATCGCAATAATAATTCAGAACTTCCCGTATGCCATCTGTAGTATTGTATATATAAGTGATTGCCGAGCTGTCAATATTGTATGCGTCCCATTCAAATGGCACTAATACTGAATAACTTCCGGCTGTCATCTGTAGTATTGTATATATAAGTGATTGCCGAGATGTCAATATTGTATGCGTCCCTTTAAAATTGCAATAATAATTCCGAACTTCCGGCTGTCATCTGTAGTATTATATATATAAGTGATTGCCGAGCTGTCAATATTGTATGCGTCCCATTCAAATCTCAATAATACTGAATAACTTCCGGCTGTCATCTGTAGTATTGTATATATAAGTGATTTCCGAGCTGTCAATATTGTATGCGTCCCTTTCAAATAGCAATAATAATTCCGAACTTCCCGTCTGCCATCTGTAGTATTGTATATATAAGTGATTTTAGATCTGACAATATTGTATGCGTCCCATAAAAATTGCACTAATACTGAATAACTTCCGGCTGCCATCTGTAGTATTATATATATAATTGATTTGCGATCTGACAATATTTCTTAATTGTCCCATTGAAATCTCCATAATAATGCTGTTCAAAAGTGTGGTTTACGTATATGTTGTATTGTAGTATTGAGTGTTAAAGTTCCTAAAGGGGCGGTACAGTGGTGAATCTGTGATGTGTATGGTTGAATCTTCTAATGACGTCATGATATTCTTAACCTGCCTATGTAGTTCTTAAATCCTCATTGTGTTGTTGTATTGTGCTACATTGTTATTGTGTGCTGAATAAAATATAAATGTGTGCTTTGTGGTTGCGTCATGGGTGATACGTGTTATGTACATGTACGTATATATTGTGATTGTGTCCCACATATGCTGACTTCTATATAGCGGTCTGGCATTGTTGTTCCTTCCCATAAAGTGACATCTGTAATCTGGTGTAATGATGTTTTTGTTGTAGGTAATTCCTAATGGTTTATTGTGATGGAATCATGATGTTAAAAGTACAGTCAAATCCATATGTTGTGTTTTGTGATTCCTGTAGAGAATGTAATGTGTTTGTCCCCCATCATTTGAATGCACATGTATGAGTGAATGTTAAAAGTAATATATGTGCATCCATGAGTGATTATGTGTTAAGCCTATGTAAATATGCAGTTGCTGCAAGCATATGAGTTGAATAACTGAAATGCAATAATAAAGGTAAATGAGAGGTGTTTCCCATTGTGTACTGTTTGTGAATCCAGAAATGTTTAGTGAATTTTATTTTAATTTTAAATGTAATTTTATTGAAATAATAATGTGTTACTAGTGATGTGGATTTGTAGTTGATGTAATCTAAAAGTGTGAAACAATTTTATGGTGTTGTGAATATTCAATAATTAAAAACCATAAGTCCACCATAGGGAAATAGTCATTTCTTAATCTATTTATCATAGCTGGGTCTAACGCATGAAATCATGTATTTTCTAGCGCTGGTATTTGGAGTTTTTCAGTCTACGCTATTTGCGTGCGTTAGGGAAATGAGGGTTTCGCGTGCACGAGCACGTCTTCCCAATAGAAGTCAATGGAGGCTCTAAAGATTTCTAATTTTTTTTTCTAAGACTGGTTTTCCTCGTAAAGTGAGTGACGTCATGAGCTTGTGTGAAAAAGTAACTAAATCGTGTTCTTTTTGTAATAAATAAATATTTTGTGTATGTCATGTGGTGTATATTGTTTGTATGCATCGATGAGTGTATGTTTGTGATAATGTTATTAGTTAGATGTAGGTATATGAGGGTCTTTTCCCGTATGTCCATGTAAGTCAATGGGAAAATGGATTTGTGTGGATTTTTTTCAAACACCCGAGATCTCGCAACTTTAATACTTTGTATTTTGCTGAAAAAATATTAAATATGAAAAATAAATATAGTGTAGTGTTTGTATGAGTGTAAGTGTACTTTGTGTAATATTTTTTTTGGGATTCGTGGATGTTTTTTTTGTCGGTATATGTTTACTACTGGGTCTGAGGTGGCGGTAGAAATGTGAGCGTTAGGTGTATTTTGAGTGGCGGTAAATAAACTCGAAATACCGGAGTGCGTAAGAAACCCGCGTTAGGAGCCTCTAACGCTGGTTTTCACGGCTAACGCCGAACTCCAAATCTAGGCCTCTATCTTTGAAGTGTAGTTTGTGAAAATAAGTGCTTACACTTAGTGACTCTGGGGCTACAGGGTTAACCAGCTACCCAGTAATTTCCTCGTCTTAAACTTTTCAACCTAAGATCATCTGATCTTTTATTTTTGTCTTATTTAACCACCACAAATTATTTTAGTGCCATATATACCGACACTCATAGGGATAATACCTGAGAAACAGAGACATTTGACTGAATATTATTAACCTAACTCTGCAAACCTGAGTATATAAAAAAAAAACATAAACTTCCCTCAGCACCCCTGAACTTAAGTTATATCCTTCCCTGTCAAATATACAAGTGTCATTACAGATATTACAACACTCTTAATAAGCAGTTTGTGTCAAAGATAGAAAACAGAGAGAAAACAAGAAGAAAAAAGAAAAAAAAAACTTTTTTTCCCCCCTTCCCTCTGATGGGACAAAAACAAGCAGAAATTGACTTTAGCCTTATTGAGTACAAGGGGCTGGAGCTAAGGAACCAGAACCCTTTTTATATGAATTCTTACAACCCCCTGTAGATGACAGAGATTTGACTCATTATATACACATTTTTTTAAAGTCAGCTCCCTTGGTTTCCAGCCTCTTAACTTTTATATGTCTAGGAATTAGATCAAAAACTATTGCTGACAGTCACCAAGTCCTGGTAATTTCTGGGTCCTACTAAATGTTATCCCCTTTGGTGGGATCAATATAGACTTTAACCACACAGGCTAAGAACAACAAAATTGCTGCTCCCTTCACACCAATGCATTTATTTCATGTCCCAATTAGTTACTCTTTTATGTATGTCCCTAATTATCCTCAACAGAAGAGAGTAGATACAAAAACCTATATGTCAATATAGTGGCTCATTATTGGCATATTTCTACAATATTTCATCAACTGATATAATTAAAAATACATTTTACATACTATTTGCAAGAATAATGTTTGATCTGAATACTTTATTTTGTCTAGCATTTATTGTTTAAAGGGACATAATAGTCATATGCTAAATCACTTGAAACTGATGCAGTATAATTGTAAAAAGCGGACAGGAAAATATCACCTGAGCATCTCTATGTAAAAAAAGGAAGATATTTTACCTCACAATTTCCTCAGCTCAGCAGAGTAAGTTCTGTGTAAAATGTTATACTTCAGCTGCTGTCCAGCTGCAGGTAAAAAAAAATAATGAAGAAATGAACAGCAGCCAATCAGCATCAACAGTGCTGAGGTCATGAACTCTTTTACTGTGATCTCATGAGATTTGACTTAACTCTCATGAGATTTCATTGTAAATTTCCTTAAGCTGAATAGGGAAATAAGATGAGAGTGCACGTAAGCTTGCTCCTTCCGCTGTCCCGGGACAGACATACTAATTTGCTGCTTAAAAGTCCTTTACATTGGAATGTGGCTACTAAGAAACTTTTGAGGTAAAGTATCTTTCTTTTTTACATAGAGATGTTCAGGTGATATTTTCCAGTCAGCTTTTTACAGCTATACTGCATCACTTTCAAGTGTTTAAACATTTGGGTATTATGGCCCTTTAATGTCTCCTTAAATACAATTGTATTCCCAATACCCTCCAAACTAATGCAAAGTATTTTTTTTAGTGAAAAGATACCTAGGTAGGTAGCATACACAATTCTGGAGCAGTACACAACAGGGACTAATGCTGCCACCTAGTGCTATTACACATGTATAACATAGTTATAAAACTGATGCCATATATTGCTCCAGTCTTGTACATGCTCCTACACCTTCCTATCTGCTCTTTAACACGGGATGTCAAGAGAACAAAGTTAATTTCATAGTAAAAGTAAATTGGAAAGTTGTTTAAAATTGCATGTGCTATCTGAATAATGAAAGAAAATTCTTGGGTTTATGTCCCCTTAATATTTACTGCTCAAAGTATCTCAATTTGCAGCTTATTTGCAGCTTATTTAAGAAAACTTATATTTTTTAGCCTCTATAGGGACAGGGGGAAAGCACAATTTTTGAACAAAAACAAGATGTGTTTAATGTTCTTTTAAAGGCAAAAAGAAAATGTATTTGCATTGTATTATTGTACTATTGTGTGCATGTGTTTAAAGACAACTATTTTTATTTTCTTATAAACTCTAAATAATTAAAATACAAACTAAAATGTATTTATAAACATATTATTCTTATTTGTTTACACGTTCCCTAATGCCGTGTGAAAGAACATCATTGTTAATTACTCTCTTATAACCTCTGGACTGGCTACAAGCACAGGTGCCTAGTTATTGCCCATGGCATTTATACAGGATCAAATTTTCCACAAAGGGTTGCTTTAAAGGGACATTATACACTAGAGTTCTCTTTGCATAAATGTTTTGTAGATGATCCATTTATATAGCCTATACAGATTTTTTTTTTTTTAAGTATAGTTTTGCTTATCTTTAAATAACATTGCCCTGATTTTCAGACTCCTAACCAAGCCCCAACGTTTTAGAGAATACCAACGTATACCTAATCCACCTTGCTCCTGTTTGTGTAAAGGGTCTTTTCATATGCAGAGGAAGGAGGAGGGACGGCTTTTTTTGCTATATACAGTTGTGCTCATAAGTTTACATACCCTGGCAGAATTTATGATTTCTTGTCCATTTTTCAGAGAATATGAATGATAACACAAAAACTTTTCTTTCACTCATGGTTAGTGTTTGGCTGAAGCCATTTATTATCAATCAACTGTGTTTACTCTTTTTAAATCATAATGGCAACAAAAACTACCCAAATGACCCTGATCAAAAGTTTACATACCCTGGTGATTTTGGCCTGATAACATGCACACAAGTTGACACAAAGGGGTCTGAATGGCTATTAAAGTTAACCATCCTCACCTGTGATCTGTTTTCTTGTAATTAGTGTGTGTGTATAAAAGGTCAATGAGTTTCTGGACTCCTGACAGACCCTTGATCTTTCATCCAGTGCTGCACTGACGATTCTGAATCATGGGGAAAGCAAAAAAATTGTCAAAGGATCTGCGGGAAAAGGTAGTTGAACTGTATAAAACAGGAAAGGGATATAAAAATATATCCAAGGAATTGAGAATGCAAATCAGCAGTGTTCAAACTCTAATCAAGAAGTGGAAAATGAGACAGGTAGACCAGGTAAACCAAACCACGGACAGGTAGACCAACTAAAATTTCATCCACAAATGCCAGGAAAATTGTTCAGAATGCAAAGACAAACCCACAAATAACTTCAGGTGAAATACAGGACTCTCTGAAAACATGTGGTGTGGCTGTTTCAAGATGCACAATAAGGAGGCACTTGAAGAAAGATCGGCTGCATGGTTGAGTCACCAGAAGAAAGCCTTTACTACGCAAATGCACAAAGTATCCTACTTACAATACGCCAAACAGCACAGAGACAAGCCTCAAACCTTCTGGCACAAAGTCATTTGGAATAATGAGACCAAAATTGAGCTTTTTGGCCACAACCATTAAAGCTACATTTGGAGAGGAGTCAACAAGGCCTATGATGAAATGTACACTATTCCTACTGTGAAACACTGAGGTGGATCGCTGATGTTTTGGGGATGTGTGAGCTACAAAGGCACAGGAAATTTGGTCAGAATTGATGGCAAAATAAATGCAGTATGTTATCAAACAGAAAGCCTTATTTTCCACTTCTTGATTAGAGTTTGAACACTGCTGATTTGCATTCTCAATTCCTTGGATATCTTTCTATATCCCTTTCCTATTTTATACAGTTCAACTACCTTTTCCCGCAGATCATTTGACAATTCTTTTGCTTTTCCCATGACTCAGAATCCAGAAACGTCAGTGCAGCACTGGATGAAAGATGCAAAGGTCTGTCAGGAGTCCATAAACTCATTGACCTTTATACACACACTAATTACAAGCAAACAGATCACAGGTGAGGATGGTTACCTTTAATAGCCATTCAAACCCCTTTGTGTCAACTTGTGTGCATGTTATCAGGCCAAAATCACCAGGGTATGTAAACTTTTGATCAGGGTCATTTGGGTAGTTTATGTTGTCATTATGATTTAAAAAGAGTAAACACAGTTGATTGATAATAAATGGCTTCAGCCAAACACTAACCATGATTGAAAGAAAAGTTGTTGAGTTATCATTCATATTCTCTGAAAAATGGCCAAGAAATCATAAATTCTGCCAGGGTATGTAAACTTATGAGCATAACTGTAACTACTTGCAGTGGGTGTTCCAGCTAATCTTTTCAACAGAGCTAAACTGGGAGCTTCTAAGTAAGTTTTTAAACAGTTTTATACTGGATTTTTAGATCAGTATCGGTGCATATTATTCTTTATAGTAGTATCTATTACATGCAGTTAAATGAAAATTGGTGTATACTGTCCCTTTAATAAACATTTTTTTTTTTTTTATATCCTTTTTTATTCATTAATATATGTTCTTACAATAACAGAAGCAAGTACATCGTTAAATCACAGGTACAAAAAAACAAAGAAAAAAAAAAGGCTTTCAGTTACTTCATGTCTATGTTTCAAAATTTGACACGAAAATTAACTGAACTTCACAAAATAATTTCTGCTGATACCTGTCTAATTTACTGAAAATAATAATCTTGGTTTAAAGTATTTTCTAATAAAAAATACCCTCATAACGCTGTATTTAAATTTATATATTGAATTTCCAACGCTATCTATTGGATACTGACAAACACAAAAACAGAAAGGGGGGAGGGGAAAAAAGGGAGAACGTTTATCATTAAATTAAATTGGATTAAATTAGTCTCTTCTCACTCTCTCCCCCTGACATCAGCCCATTAGGCAGAAAGAAGGCCATCTTGAAGTGCTAGCTGGAAAGATTCTGCCTCCCGTAGTGGATAGGGGTAATGTCAAAATTGTTTTTAACCATTTTTTAAAATAAATATTCAATCGTTTAACATTCATATCACCAACATCATATTGCTCTGTAATTAGCTGTAGGTGTATTTTCTGAACAAATTTGCTATACTGGGGCATTTAGGAGCCTTGCAGTGTTGCAATATTAAATTCCTTGCTATATGTATAACAGTGTAGATTAAATAACAATTTTCTGTTATACCCTGTTTGGCAGGAAGCCGAAGAAAAAATATTGTTTGAGGCAAAAAAATTAGTTTCTGAGATAAAAATGTATTAAGCCAATAGTTTACTTTATTCCAGAACTGGCGGATCTTATGGCATGACCAGAAACAATGTAGTAGATCTGCGTTAGTAGAGGAGCAATGATAGCATGGGCCTTTGTCTTTCCTCCATTTAGCTAGCATTAGTGGCGTAATATATGAAAAGTCCTGGGCTTCTTATAATAATTTTATACCAACTAGTAATAGAATGGCAGCTTGCTTTATAGGTATGAAAAGCTTCATCAATTGGGCCCAGGTCCCAGGAAGGACCACATTTCTTTGACGAAAAAAATTTGTTTACTCTGCAAGAATCCATAAAAATGTTTTCTGGGGATATAATATTCACTTTGAATTTTATAAAAAGACCTATTTAGCTGTGTTCCCATCTCTGCCAGTTGGGATAGAAACTTAAAACCCTTCAACTTCCAAATCTGGAAGACCATAGAGCTTAAACCTGGCAGAAATTCGGGATTATCTACAATAGAGAGATATCGAGATAGTCTAAAATTCACATTAAGTTTGCTACAAGATTTCTGCCAGGCAAAGTAGTCTACCTCTAGGGAGATGAATAATTGCTTCTTGTTGGTTCTGTTCCAATAATGTTCTAAGAGCAGACGGATCTTGCGCAAGTTTTTGGAAGAGTTTCTACCCGGCATAAAGCCTGCCTGGTCAAGATGGACCAGGTTATTAATACATTTATTCAGTCTTTCTGCAAGAATAGAGCTAAGTAGTTTATAATCATTGTTTTATAATAAGATGGGACAATAAGAGCTACGTTGTTTCAAGTCTTTATCTTTCTTATTAATAAGTGTAATTATTGAAGCTGATTTTTTTTTACTCCATCTTGTATTTAAAATAATACTTATTGTAAAGACTAAGTAATGTGCTTAAAATATCATGTTTCATCATTCTATAAAATTCAGCCGGGATCTGGTCGGGGCAAAGGGATTTATTAAATTTTGCCTTATTAATAGCTTTTATAATCTCCTCAGCAAGAATTAGCTGATTTAACTCCTGTAGCTCTACTGACAACATTTTGGGGAGCAAAATCTTATTCCAAAATGACTGTTTCAGTGAATCACTAAACTTGTCAACTGAATATATTCCCTGATAGTATTCATAAAAAAAACCTGTCTAATATCATCTGGGGTTGCAAACCTTTTATCACCTTTCTTTATACTTGGAATATTTCTCTCTCCTTTTCCTGTCATGATTAACCTAGAGAGGTATTTAGCTGACCTCCCCTGGTATCCCAAAAAGAAAGATTAATTTTTAGGTCCTCTTTGGCACTTTTCTGTTTAAATAATATATCTCTTTCTAATTTTGTCATTTTTATAATTTTTTCAGGAATTCTTATTTGGATTATTAATATAGGCGGCATAACTATTCCTCACTTGATTAGTTAATTGAAGATTCCTGGCCATTACTTTCCTCTTCCATTTGACCAGATATGCCTTTATCTCGCCTCGGAGTACAGCTTTCGCTGCTTCCCAGAAGATCTTGATTTTGGGAAAATATGACTTATTATTTATATAATACTCTCTCCATTTCCTTATTAGTAATTTATTAAAATCCTTATCATTTAAAAGATGTTTGGGGAAGAAGTTATTAATTGGGATCACTTGAGTTTTGTCTCCCTCTATGCTCAGGATGATAATTGCATTATCAGAGATTACTATATCCTTAATTCCAGGTTTCAAATCTAAGTACAACATATGATCCGCGACTAAGAATAAGTCTATTCGGGACATCGTCTTCTGTGTCTTGGACTCACAGGTGAATTCTCTATTATCCGGGTTTTTAATCCGCCAGATGTCCCTCAGATTTCCCTCAGATTTAATCTATTGCAGAAGGCCTTAAATAGTCTTTCTTCCCGTCCTTTCCTCATCTGTTTCTTGTCAATTCGTATCCTGTCAATGTGGAAACAAAGGGTCATGTTGAAGTCTCCTGCTATGATTGAGTTCTTGTCAGTATAGGGAAGAAGTTTAATATATAGCTTGTCCCAGAAGTCTGAGTCCAGCTAATTTAGGCCATATACATTACAAATAACATATAGAGCCCCACTACATTCTAATTCAATAATTATAAATCTCCCTCTGGGATTAAGTATTTTTTATACAATTTTATAAACAAACGATTTAGAAAAGAGAAACGCAACACCTCTCTTACGTCTAATATTTGGCGTTGCACGTACTTCTCTAACCCATTTGCATTTAAGCTTTGCATTTTCCTTATCGTTCAGATGGGTCTCTTGAAATTGAACCATATCTGGATTAATTTGTTTAAGTTGTCTCAGAATAAGGTTAATTTTAGCAGGAGAAGTTACTCCTCTAACATTCCAGGATAGTAAATTCAACCTTTTCCCCTTGAAAGCATAAAATAAAATTATACCTCCTTTTATATATATATATATATATATATATATATATATATATATATCCCTACTGGCAGAGAGGAGATAAAGAGGAAGAAAGACAAGGGGTGGAGCAAGAAGAAAGGGAAAAGGGGGGGGGGAATAAAGAGGTTAAAAACACCCATACATGACCCGCCTTAGGCATAGCCTGTGCGGCGTCATAAAGTATTTTGCAGGAAAAAAAACGGAGTATTATTGTATAGTATCTAGCTGGTTATTAGCTTAAAAAAGCTTTTACTTCCTGCACATTAATCAGTGAAAGAGTTTAATCTTTATACGTAAACTGTATTTTTGTCGGATAAGCCTAGCTTGGATACCTTTTTTTTATTAGATTTGCGCTAAAGGGGGGAATTTCTCTTCTATTCATAGTTTCTACCAAGAAATCCTGAAATATGAGGATTTTATCTTGGCCTATCATTAAGGGACTCATCTTCCTATATTGTCTCATAATAGCTATTTTGTCCTGAAAATTCAAATATTTGACCATTATTGGCCTAGGTTTGACTAAGCTGTCTGCATTCTTTCTATGGGTCCAAGTCTATGAGCTCTTTCTGCAATAATTTTTTCATCTGTTAGCTGTATGTCTAAGATTTGCGGCAACTCTAGGGAAGTAAAATGAACTAAATCCTAAAACAGGAAGCCTAACAATTTTTAAGTTATTTCTACGGGAGCGGTCCTCTAGTTCTAACTTTAATCGTAGAGTATTTCTTGTGTCACCTTGAGCTTTACTAACTGCCTCTTGAGAATACATCTGATCTTCCAAGCCTGAGACTCGGGACTCTATTCTGAGATTCTGTTAGCAAATTGTCTAACTTCTTCAGTAAAGGCCAGATAGCTCTTTTTAAGCATATTGAACTGTGGTAGAATTAGGTCTGAGATTTGTTTAATCAAAGCCTGTTGGTCTTGGCCTATCATTGTGTGTGGCTGTATGTCTAAGCTAGTTTCCATCTTAGTATTTTTAGCCTATCTCTGTGATTGGCCGGCATTGCTGGCGACTTAGATTTGGGTTGCGTTATGAACCATTCCATGAGTTAAAAGGTGATGTGAAGAAAAAAAAAGAAGACCTGGTTCTTCAATAAGTGATTGCGAAAAATTATACTAAAAAAGTGAGTTACAACATATGACTTAGTGCCCATATTATACACATTATTCTCTGTGTTACATACACACAAATATAGTGGAAAAAACAACAACAGTGAAAAAATCTGCTCTTAATGTATAAGTGCAGAAAACAAGTGACAGTGTACTTCTCACAGTAAATATATCATTAACATTGTGCAGCAGTGCCGGAAACAACGGACAGTCTTAGTATGTTTTTTAGACAGCCAGAGTCCCAGATCACAGCAGAATATATCTGTTTAGATTTCTCTTTGCAAGCAACAATCTTAGGTACACTACAATATGACTCAGAGGACACTGTTAGATTGAAGATGTTGTTCCAGAACAGTCATAAAACTTCTACTGTGCATAGTGTTGGCAAAGAGCATGTACAGACTGGTACTTATACAATATAGATATGTGTAACATCAAGGCAGGGTGCAATGTCACTCTGGTATCTCATATAGTACAAGCCCTATGCACCAGTGATAATAGACCTCAATACTCTCAGTATAGCTTAAAGGGCCAGTGTCCCATATCACCCGAGCATAAGCCAGCTCAACATTAGCTTTGATGCAGCAATCTGGGGTGTACTGCCCTCTCTCCTTAATGAGCCTTATTAATTTGTGGTAGATGGTCCTTTGGAAGCCTGATAATAGACAACAAATAGTGTAGATAGGCTATATATGTAGGGCAGTCATAAGTAAAGAAATCAAGTGTAGGCCAAAAGAGCACCATTCAGCTTTCCTGTCAGGCTTAGAGTCACAATAGCAAAATCTTAACAGACTATTGTAGAGTTGGGGGCTACTAGTCTCCACAGGAGATAGACTCGGATTCTTAGTCGCAAAGTTTATTTTTTCAAATTCTTACACCCTTGTTTAATGAAACACCTTTATAGGGAGCCATTTATCAGCATTAGGTCAGTCAAGCAACAGTCCCACTTTCCAGAAACTCTCTAATAGACACTGTGATGATCAGGTTTAACCAACCCTGCACCAGTCACTTGTTTGGCACAGAAAGGGTTAACAGACCCTTTCCACTTTAGCTAATTTGTCACAGTCTATCCACTCCAGGCAAGCCTGTGACTTAGTTCAGTGGGTGCAAGGGTTAACAACACTCTATAGTCTTTCCTAGACTAAAATGCCCAAACTCCACTTTAATGTCACCCACACTAAACTATTTCTAAGCTGCCACTACTTAAGATTTATTATATGGCACATCATAAGGAACCCAGACTAACAAATTAAATCCCAGAATAAAAAAATCACAGTAATAATACTACCAGTCTCTTTCAGCTTTTTCAACTTTTATTGTTACACACACAATTTTATACCTGTTTCTCTGATATCAAATTGCTTGACTCAACCTTCTTAAAGAGGGGCCAGAAATATCCACTCCCCTCTTTTTACAACATGTCATAAAGTTCAGAGTCTTTGGCTCAAATTATAGAACACCTTATAACTTCTGTTTTACATATTCAGCGTATACACCTGTATAAGCAATTTCCCAGTGACATCATGAAAATTAATTTGGTAACAAATATGACATGGTTGTCATATTTTCATCATCTAGCATTATAATATGGTTAAAAGCATGTCTCAAGTTGTACTAGTGTCCTCTGAACGACCGTATCTAGCTCTGGGTAGAGGGCACTGCTTTTTGTCTCTTGTGCTGACATTTTTACTCACTTGATGCATCAATTGATATGCAATAACATTTGGTCAACTGGAACTTAGAATTTTTTTTTATTTTTTATAAATTAATTTTTATTCGGTTTTAGTATGAAAAGTAACACTTGGGAACACGCAGCACCCCTGCTTAAGCATACACAAACAAAAGGAACGGACACGCAGGTCCGGTTGCAATAGCTGTCAAAACATTGCTACACCACAAGTAAATTGCAAAGATTTGTGGTGAAAATAATTCACCAAGATTGAACCCTGGTGTGGGCTCTGAATATGGGAGGGGGAGGGGGGGTGGTACTAACCTAACACTCCATGTACCTAGCAAACACTGTACCTAGCCCTCATTGAACCTAGCACACCCTGTACCTAGCACACATTGAACCTAACACACATTGTACCAAGCACACATGATACCCAGCACCCACTGTACCTAGCTCACGTTATACCTAGCACATGCCGTACCCAGCACCCACCTTGCCTAGAACACACGGTACCTAGCACACATTGAACCTAGCACACATGATACCTAGCACACACGATACCTAGCACCCACGATACCTAGCACCCACGATACCTAGCACACACGATACCTAGCACACAGGATTCCCAGCACACACGATTCTCAGCACACATGATACCTAGCTTGCGCTATTCCTAGCACACGCCGTACCCAGCACCCGCCTTGCCGAGCACACGCAGAACCTAGAACATATTGAATCTAGCACACGCTGTACCAAGCACACGCTGTATCTAGCACACGCTGTGCCTAGCACACATTATACCTAACACACATTGTACCTAGTACTCATTGTACCTAGCACCCCCTGTACCTAGCTCACGCTATACCTAGCACACACGCCGTACCAAGCACCCTACTTGCCTAGCACACGCGGTACCTAGCACACGTTGAACCTACCACACATGAGACCTAGCACACATGAGACCTAGCACACATGAGACCTAGCACATATGATACCTAACACACATGATACCTAACACACATGATACCTAGCTCACGCTATACCTAGCACACGCCATACCCAGAACCCACCTTGCCTAGCACACACGGTACCTAGCACACATTGAACCTAGCACACATGATACCTAGCACAAACGATACCTTGCACCCACGATACCTAGCACCCACGATACCTAGCACACACGATACCTAGCACACAGGATTCCCAGCACACACGATTCTCAGCACACATGATACCTAGCTTGCGCTATTCCTAGCACACGCCGTACCCAGCACCTGCCTTGCCGAGCACACGCAGAACCTAGCACATATTGAATCTAGCACACGCTGTACCAAGCACACGCTGTATCTAGCACACGCTGTGCCTAGCACACATTATACCTAACACACATTGTACCTAGCACTCATTGTACCTAGCACCCCCTGTACCTAGCTCACGCTATACCTAGCACACACGCCGTACCCAGCACCCTCCTTGCCTAGCACACGCGGTACCTAGCACATGTTGAACCTAGCACACATGAGACCTAGCACACATGAGACCTAGCACACATGAGACCTAGCACACATGATACCTAGCACACATGATACCGAGCATGAAGTGTAAAAAGGATGAACCCCATACAAGCTTATGCCAGCAGTGTAAAGCTAAAATAACATACTAGCCCAACCACCTTAAAGAGATAAACTTTAAAAAAGGCATGTTAAACATAAAGTGTATTTAGTGCGTATAGGTATCCTTAACAGTAATAGCATAAATTAGAATAGGCAAACACCTATACTGTAAATACATATACATTTTATCTCCCTCTTTTACAGAGATATGGCTCTAGTAGTATGTGAAATAATAAATATGTGGTACCGTACTATCATGAATATTGACATTAGAGTATAGTGAAATGAGTTAAAAACCGTCCAACAAGTCTTGTGCTAGAGCAAATAGAAATATTTCAAACATTTCAAGTATAAGAAATAAATGAAGAGCCGTCTAACAAGTCTTGTGCTAAAATGTATAGGAATAGTTCAAGCACCAATGTATCAAATATAAACAGGAGTATACGTATAAATGTGTTTTAACTTTATAACTATATGGAGAAATAACGCATCAGGTCCAAAGTTAGTGAAGAATGGAGAACAGTCATAGGGGAGCCATAGCCATGACTCCTGTGTATCACTCATATATATAGCTCATGGGTATTACCCCACACCTATCTTTTTGCTAAGGCCGGTCAAATAGGGAAGGGTAAGTATCAAACAGTGGTGCACAAGGTGTCAAAGAGGAACATATGTAGGGCAAGGGTCCGTGATCAACAGACTGCTCACCACCATTCACTATGCGATATATGACATGACTATTGAGTCCCATCTCCCACACTGTAGCAACGGATCCTTCAGTAACTCCCAGGGATTTGAGATATATTTCCTCAAACTGCAAGCTTTCCGTCAGGAGCTGTGTCAGTTTAAGTAATTTGATCAGAGCGTGGGCTTTTGAATTAGCCTCCCTCACGCTGTGGAAACTATTTATCCACCCTCTACAAGAATATCAGCAGTACTGGCGCAGCAGAAAACTCTACAGATGTTGTCTGTATGCTGCCGTTACATCTACTTGACGTAAATGCTTCAGCCAGGGGTATCTCCCTCAACATAACGGCGGCCTGTCTGCCTCGTGGTCCATTCGAGTTAAACACTTCTGCACAGTGCTGTTTACTTGGCTTGCGTGTGTAATAAAAGTGCCGTAATGGCTCTGGGCAGTAGAATGTTGCGTAAGCCCCAAGCAGCCGATCAACATCAGGCTCCAGATTTGGGACTCTTTGGTCCTGAAGCCCGCCTCATCTCTTTGGGTATCGATGGGTCCCTGATCTGGAGTACTGTGCTGTTTCTAAGTGCATTGATCTGCCGGTCGGCTGCTATACGCTGTCGGGTCCCATACACCTTGACTCAGATTGGCGCCAATCAGTGGTCCTCTCATAACACTTGCCGTGAATGTCCAAACACTTCCAAGCTTGCTCCCAAACAGCTGAGCGGTCAGTAGTCACTTAGAAACTTTTTATTAGGGGTTCTAAGGGAAAACACAGCAACACATTTCTTCTGAAAAAAAAAAAAAATGTTTTTAGCACACAAGCTAAAGAAAATTAACCCATTAATTTCTAAATCATGAGGTATTCATGACAGACACCATAAAAGTTGAGGTACATTTATGTTAAAATACTTTGGCGGCTTTTTTTTTCCTAACACACGAGATCTTATATCTTTGAGCTCTTATAAATTTTTTGTGCAATATTTTTTTTTTTTTTTAAGTGTTTTGTGCAACTTTTTAGTTTAACCACAGCTCAGAGATTGCGGTAAGGATTGAAGCGTAAATTGTGATTGCACTAGTGCAATCGCAATTTCACTCCACTTGTAATAGCGCAATGAAAATGGCTTACAAAAACATGATTACACTAACGCAAAACCATTTGCGCCTCACTAGTAATCTAGCCCTATGTGTTTATTCCGAAAAAAGGAATAGATATATAGTTAAAGTCTTGCTTGGAAAACGCAGAAAACTTCTGGTCATAAGCAGGAAACAGCAAGTGAAACATTTGACAAAGCAGTTACACAACCTCATCAAACTGCAGTGATTGTGGCTCCAAGTGATTACTGCATATAGTTTTTGTACTAGTGATACTGAAGTATCTCTTATTTTCAATTTGTAGTACATTGTTCCATATATATTTATAACATACAGGGCCAGATTACATTTGGAGCGCAAATGGTTGCACACAAGTGATAAGGGGTTTGTTACGGGTGTTTGCAGTCTTCGGGCTTATCGCTCATATTACGAGTTGAAAGTAAATGCGATCTCTTAAGCACAATCGTGATTTACGCAAAGAATGATTACCGCAACTTCAAAACTCTGGTTAACTGTTTTGCAAAACTAAAAATTAACACAAAACACACCAAAAATACATTAAAAAGTTAGTTACACTCTTAATAACACCATCTAATAAAAATTATTTAAAAAAATATTGCACACAAAAGTGATAAGGGCTCAAATATATGAGATCTCAGGTGTTGGAGAAAAAAGGCAGGCAAAGGGCTTTAACATTGAGATACATATATATACATGTCTAAAGATGGCTGGTTATTTATCGGGCGCCCACAAACGGGCAAATTCGCCCAATTAAGGGTGCGCGATAAATTAGTGCTCCACTTGTAATCTAGCTCTTAGTTTGTGCAATTAAGGTGATAGGTAGATAGATAGATAGATAGATAGATAGATAGATAGATTGAACAATTGAAAACATATGAAATATTTTGAACAGGTTGTCTCAGTTCTTCTCTCAATGAAAGAACATGTTTATATGTCTTAGGCTATAACATTAATGTGTTGACAACTCTCTCTAAAAATGCCAGTTTGTTTTGCAGCAGCTGTTAAGGTTCAGTTAAAAGTTACTAACATCTCGTTTTCCTTCCTGTTTTTCCTGTGAGCTGCACACAGCCAGCCGGATGTGATCTTTTCCTTCAAGACATATCTCTATGTCTGTGCTGCTCTTATTTCCACAGCACCCCCTGCCATCCAGCCAATGTATGGTGTAAACTGTTGCTGCTATTATATAACTCTTGTGATTTTTTTTGTTCTTCAGTACAGTTTACATACAAACCCAATAGCATGACTCATAAAAAAAAAAAAAAATATGATTTTTTTTTTTCTCTCACAGTTTTTTTTCCACAGACAGGAAAATTAAATGGACAGGGAGCGCCTTGCAAACACAAACCAATCTCCCCTGCTACAAGGAAATGTGTTGTCAATGCATGTAAAAGCCAGTAGGGGGGTCTGCATACAGTCGGCTAGATTACGAGTCTTGCTTTAGCCTTAAAAAGCAGCGTTAAGGGGTCCTAACGCTGCTTTTTAACGCCCGCTGGTATTACGAGTCAGGCAGTAAAGGGTCTACCGTTCACTTTTTTCCGCGATTTTTAAAAAAAGTGAGCGGTAGACCCTCTTCTGTCCAGACTCCTACCGCATTTAAAAGTCAGTAGTTAAGAGTTTTATGGGCTAACACCGGAACATAAAACTCTTAACTAAAGTGCTAAAAGTACACTAACACCCATAAGCTACCTATTAACCCCTAAACCGAGGCCCCCCCCCCACATCGGAAACACTTAACTAAAATGTTTAACCCCTAATCTGCCGACCGGACATCGCTGCCACTTTAATAAATATGTTAACCCCTAAACCGCCGCACTCCCGCCTCGCAAACACTAGTTAAATTTTACTAACCCCTAATCTGCCGTCCCTAACATCGACGACACCTACCTACATTTATTAACCCCTAATCTGCCGCCCCCAACGTCGCCGCTACTGTATTAAATTTACTAACCCCTAAACCTAAGTCTAACCCTAACACCACCTAACTTAAATATAATTTAAATAAAACAAAATAAATTTACTACTATTAAATAAATTAATCATATTTAAAGGGACACTGAACCCAAATTTTTTCTTTCGTGATTCAGATAGAGCATGAAATTGTAAGCAACTTTCTAATTTACTCCTATTACCAATTTTTCTTTGTTCCCTTGCTATCTTTATTTGAAAAATAAACCATCTAAGCTTTTTTATTTCGTTTAGGACTCTGGACAGCCCTTTTTTATTGGTGGATGAATTTATCCATCAATCAGCAAGAACAACCCAGGTTGTTCATCAAAAATGGGCCGGCATCTAAATGTACATTTTTGCATTTCAAATAAAGATACCAAGAGATTGAAGAAAATTTGATAATAGGAGTAAATTAGAAAGTTGCTTAAAATCTCATGCTCTGCGCTGCGAGAGGGGAGTTGAGCCTGAGGAGCGAACAAGGCTGTGCAGTGTGATTTCCTGTCGGCGGCTGTCTACGAACCTAAGACGATCTGCAGGGATCCTGACGCCGAGGATAGCGACGGCAGGTCGCCGGGCAGCGTGAGAGGGGGTGAGTTCTCTGACACTGTTTCTCCCATAGTCTACCTTGAATACCTAAAGCAGGAATCCCAGAAAAGGACTCTTTGGCTCAGTGGTGGGGTACGCCTGGTCTGGAACCCTACTGTGATAGACTTGTGCAATCCCATGAATACCCCTATCTTTACCTATAAGGAGTCCTAAGAAATTAAAACTCTTACGAATAAGGACTGGGCGCAAGGGGGAAGGAAAAGAAGGGGTTAAAGGGTTGACAAATTCTAAAGCCTAAAGATCTGACTTTTACAAAATCTCTTGTGAACACCTCTAAACATAAAAATTGGGACTTTGCATATGTCAGCTAAATACATATCCCTTAAAAAAGAAAAAAAAGGGAAAAAAATAGTAACAAAAATGGCTCTCTAAACTGAATACAACAGATCACATTCTGATACAATGCTTGTTTTATGCATTTGATTACCATTCTAAGGCCTAGATTTGGAGTTCGGCGGTAGCCGTCAAAACCAGCGTTAGAGGCTCCTAACGCTGGTTTCGGCCGCCCGCTGGTATTTGGAGTCAGTGATTAAAGGGTCTAACGCTCACTTTTCAGCCGCGACTTTTCCATACCGCAGATCCCCCTACGCCATTTGCGTAGCCTATCTTTTCAATGGGATCTTTCTAACGCTGGTATTTAGAGTCGTTTCTGAAGTGAGCGTTAGAGCTCTAACGACAAGATTCCAGCCGCCTGAAAATAGCAGGAGTTAAGAGCTTTCTGGCTAACGCCGGTTCATAAAGCTCTTAACTACTGTGCTCTAAAGTACACTAACACCCATAAACTACCTATGTACCCCTAAACCGAGGCCCCCCCACATCGCCGACACTCGATTAAAATTTTTAACCCCTAATCTGCCGACCGCCACCTACGTTATATTTATGTACCCCTAATCTGCTGCCCCTAACCCCGCCGACCCCTGTATTATATTTATTAACCCCTAACCTGCCCCCCACAACATCGCCGCCAGCTACTTAAAATAATTAACCCCTAATCTTCCGACCGCAAAGCGCCGCCACCTACGTTATCCCTATGTACCCCTAATCTGCTACCCCTAACACCGCCGACCCCTATATTATATTTATTAACCCCTAATCTGCCGAGCGGACCTGAGCGCTACTATAATAAAGTTATTAACCCCTAACCCGCCTCACTAACCCTATCATAAATAGTATTAACCCCTAATCTGCCCTCCCTAACATCGCCGACACCTACCTTCAATTATTAACCCCTAATCTGCCGAGCGGAGCTCACCGCTATTCTAATAAATGTATTAACCCCTAAAGCTAAGTCTAACCCTAACACTAACACCCCCCTAACTTAAATATAATTTACATCTAACGAAATAAATTAACTCTTATTAAATAAATGATTCCTATTTAAAGCTAAATACTTACCTGTAAAATAAATCCTAATATAGCTACAATATAAATTATAATTATATTATAGCTATTTTAGGATTAATATTTATTTTACAGGCAACTTTGTAATTATTTTAACCAGGTACAATAGCTATTAAATAGTTAAGAACTATTTAATAGTTACCTAGTTAAAATAATAACAAATTTACCTGTAAAATAAATCCTAACCTAAGTTATAATTAAACCTAACACTACCCTATCAATAAAATAATTAAATAAACTACCTACAATTACCTACAATTAACCTAACACTACACTATCAATAAATTAATTAAACACAATTCCTACAAATAAATACAATTAAATAAACTAGCTAAAGTACAAAAAATAAAAAAGAACTAAGTTACAGAAAATAAAAAAATATTTACAAACATAAGAAAAATATTACAACAATTTTAAACTAATTACACCTACTCTAAGCCCCCTAATAAAATAACAAAGCCCCCCAAAATAAAAAATTCCCTACCCTATTCTAAATTAAAAAAGTTACAAGCTCTTTTACCTTACCAGCCCTGAACAGGGCCCTTTGCGGGGTATGCCCCAAGAAGTTCAGCTCTTTTGCCTGTAAAAAAAAACATACAATACCCCCCCCCCAACATTACAACCCACCACCCACATACCCCTAATCTAACCCAAACCCCCCTTAAATAAACCTAACACTAATCCCCTGAAGATCTTCCTACCTTGTCTTCACCATCCAGGTATCACCGATCCGTCCTGGCTCCAAGATCTTCATCCAACCCAAGCGGGGGTTGGCGATCCATAATCCGGTGCTGAAGAGGTCCAGAAGAGGCTCCAAAGTCTTCCTCCTATCCGGCAAGAAGAGGACATCCGGACCGGCAAACATCTTCTCCAAGCGGCATCTTCGATCTTCTTCCATCCGGAGCGAAGCGGCAGGATCCTGAAGACCTCCAGCGCGGAACATCCATCCGGACCGACGACTGAACGACGAATGACTGTTCCTTTAAGGGACGTCATCCAAGATGGCGTCCCTCGAATTCCGATTGGCTGATAGGATTCTATCAGCCAATCGGAATTAAGGTAGGAATTTTCTGATTGGCTGATGGAATCAGCCAATCAGAATCTAGTTCAATCCGATTGGCCGATCCAATCAGCCAATCAGATTGAGCTCGCATTCTATTGGCTGATCGGAACAGCCAATAGAATGCGAGCTCAATCTGATTGGCTGATTGGATCAGCCAATCGGATTGAACTTGATTCTGATTGGCTGATTCCATCAGCCAATCAGAAAATTCCTACCTTAATTCCGATTGGCTGATAGAATCCTATCAGCCAATCGGAATTCGAGGGACGCCATCTTGGATGACGTCCCTTAAAGGAACAGTCATTCGTCGTTCAGTCGTCGGTCCGGATGGATGTTCCGCGCTGGAGGTCTTCAGGATCCTGCCGCTTCGCTCCGGATGGAAGAAGATCGAAGATGCCGCTTGGAGAAGATGTTTGCCGGTCCGGATGTCCTCTTCTTGCCGGATAGGAGGAAGACTTTGGAGCCTCTTCTGGACCTCTTCAGCACCGGAATATGGATCGCCAACCCCCGCTTGGGTTGGATGAAGATCTTGGAGCCAGGACGGATCGGTGATACCTGGATGGTGAAGACAAGGTAGGAAGATCTTCAGGGGATTAGTGTTAGGTTTATTTAAGGGGGGTTTGGGTTAGATTAGGGGTATGTGGGTGGTGGGTTGTAATGTTGGGGGGGGGGTATTGTATGTTTTTTTTTACAGGCAAAAGAGCTGAAATTCTTGGGGCATGCCCCGCAAAGGGCCCTGTTCAGGGCTGGTAAGGTAAAAGAGCTTGTAACTTTTTTAATTTAGAATAGGGTAGGGAATTTTTTATTTTGGGGGGCTTTGTTATTTTATTAGGGGGCTTAGAGTAGGTGTAATTAGTTTAAAATTGTTGTAATATTTTTCTTATGTTTGTAAATATTTTTTTATTTTCTGTAACTTAGTTCTTTTTTATTTTTTGTACTTTAGCTAGTTTATTTAATTGTATTTATTTGTAGGAATTGTGTTTAATTAATTTATTGATAGTGTAGTGTTAGGTTAATTGTAGGTAATTGTAGGTAGTTTATTTAATTAATTTATTGATAGGGTAGTGTTAGGTTTAATTATATCTTAGGTTAGGATTTATTTTACAGGTAATTTTGTTATTATTTTAACTAGGTAACTATTAAATAGTTCTTAACTATTTAATAGCTATTGTACCTGGTTAAAATAATTACAAAGTTGCCTGTAAAATAAATATTAATCCTAAAATAGCTATAATATAATTATAATTTATATTGTAGCTATATTAGGATTTATTTTACAGGTAAGTATTTAGCTTTAAATAGGAATCATTTATTTAATAAGAGTTAATTTATTTCGTTAGATAAAAATTATATTTAACTTAGGGGGGTGTTAGTGTTAGGGTTAGACTTAGCTTTAGGGGTTAATCCATTTATTAGAATAGCGGTGAGCTCCGATCGGAAGATTAGGGGTTAATAATTGAAGGTAGGTGTCTGCGATGTTAGGGAGGGCAGATTAGGGGTTAATACTATTTATGATAGGGTTAGTGAGGCGGATTAGGGGTTAATAACTTTATTATAGTAGCGCTCAGGTCCGCTCGGCAGATTAGGGGTTAATAAGTGTAGGCAGGTGGAGGCGACGTTGAGGGGGGCAGATTAGGGGTTAATAAATATAATATAGGGGTCGGCGATGTTAGGGCAGCAGATTAGGGGTACATAGGGATAACGTAGGTTGCGGCGGTTTACGGAGCGGCAGATTAGGGGTTAAAAAAAATATGCAGGGGTCAGCGATAGCGGGGGCGGCAGATTAGGGGTTAATAAGTGTAAGGTTAGGGGTGTTTAGACTCGGGGTACATGTTAGAGTGTTAGGTGCAGACGTAGGAAGTGTTTCCCCATAGGAAACAATGGGGCTGCGTTAGGAGCTGAACGCTGCTTTTTTGCAGGTGTTAGGTTTTTTTTCAGCTCAAACAGCCCCATTGTTTCCTATGGGAGAATCGTGTACGAGCACGTTTTTGAGACCGGCCGCGTCCGTAAGCAACTCTGGTATCGAGAGTTGCATTTGCGGTAAAAATGCTCTACGCTCCTTTTTTGGAGCCTAACGCAGCATTTGTTTGAACTCTCGATACCAGAGTTAATTTTATGGTGCGGCCAGAAAAAAGCCCGCAGAGCGTTAACAGCCCTTTTACCGCCGAACTCCAAATCTAGGCCTAAATGTTTAGTTATCTAAAGTGACAAAACTTATCTGCTTAATATGGTCTCTGAAAAGGTTATATTTAAAAATTTAATGTGTTGCAGCTCCCTTCTCCCTCTCCTTAAGGCAGAAGGCTATTTCTAAAACTTGATTAATATAGGTTTTAGATACCACCTTAGCATATAAATATTAAGCTACTTGTTTACCTCCCTTCTGTTGGTGTAGGCATAATATAAGCGCTTGGTTTAAAAGGGAAACAGTAATTCTAACCTACCTTTCTCTAATTTTTCAGGAGACAGAAACTGAAAAATTAATATACAAATGTTGTTATAAAATATTTAGCTTCTGCCTTAAACCAGCTGCAAACTTAAAGACCTTTTAATTTTTTTTTTTTTTTTTTATCTTTTTTTTTTTTTTTTTTCAGAAATTATTAACATATTTGATTTGTTATAAAAATATTATGGGTTTTTGCAATTAGAAGTATATTGTACTTTGAGTAAGGCCTGCATAAGCATACAATGGCAATTATAATTCTCTACTGCTCTTAGAACACCAGCAAAGGTACAATTTGAGGGATCACCTGTATTGACAAGAAAAAGCCTTTAGCTGAACTCAGTGTTAAATGGGCAGCTCCCCTTGAATACATTATTATCCCTATAATCATCAAAAGAAAAATGACATTCCCCTATATTGTATGAGACGTTTATCATATCAATTATTTCTGTCTGTGTTTGGGAAAGAAGGGGAAATTGCAAATTGCATGTTAATATATGTATAATTGATTGACTTTAAGTGAAAGAAGGCAAGGAAAGGAAGGCTAACGCAAAGTTTAGTGAACCTATAATTAGGAAACTTGAATAACAGATCTTACACTTTATTACTTCATTTCCCTACCCTATCATGTAACTCTTAGAATGCAAACATGAGACGTCAAACTTGCTAAATCAAACTATTTAGCTCTCCTGGTATATAAAACTTCCCTCTCGGACATCAGAAAAGTAGTATAATAAAACTTGCTTCACTAACCCATAAAACCCATGTCCTGTCAGTAGTCGATAAGAGAAAATTATTGAGGGCTTCCTTACCCACATAAGCTGAACAGGTGAAGTAGAATCAGGCTGCCTGATCTGACTCTGTCATCTCTTGGTTGAATAGTTCGTATTAAATCACTTAAATAACTCACACTCCTTAGACCACCCTTCAGTCCCCCCCTTTTTTTTTTTTTTTTTTTTTTTTTTTTTTGTTGTTTGTTGTTTTTTTTGATACACCCTATCACTGCTTGCACTTAACTACCTCCTACCCGGCCCCACAGTTTAACAATATAGACTTCACTCCCTCTCAAACTCACTAAACTCACTCCCTATATCACTACATCACATCCCTACACCAACACAATCAGGCCCCATATTCTGACCCTCAGGTCCATAACTCACAAACTCCACTCACTAGTCACTTTTTTTTTTTTTTTTCTCTGCACTACTCTCAACTGTCTTATGGAAAGATTTTTAAACACCTCCCCTAGAACTAATTCTCCAAGCATGGCAGGCAGACATAAGGACAAAAAAACTAAAGGAGCTTCAGAAAATGTAACAGATATCACCACACCTATGACTAGTGCTGTTACAGAGACCTTAAATATTCAATATTTGGTCTCTAACATATCAGAAGCATTAACTCCTAAATTCGAAACTTTAAGATCTGAGATAAAACAGGATATAGTACAACTTTCCCATGAAATTAGGCAGTTCTCAAACAGACTTCAGGAGGCAGAACAGCGGGTTTCGGACCTAGAGGACCTTACCACTTCGCACAGTTCTAATCTAGAAGAAACCAACTCCAAAATTCAAAAACTAATGTCAAAAGTTGAAGACCTTGAAAATAGATCTCGTAGGAATAATATAAGAATCATAGGAATACCAGAGGGCAAAAAGTACGAAGATCTTTCCCTGTTTGTTACCCAAACTTTAGTACAACTTCTAGGAATGCCTACTTCACATATAATAATAGAAAGGGCTCATAGAATTGGTCCTCCCCCAACTGACAACAAATCAAATAGGCCTAGGCCAGTTATTGTGCGTTTTCTAAACTACCTTGACAAAACCAATATACTTCAGCAATTTAAAAAGAAACAACCAATTAGTCTGGATGGTGCCAAAATTCTCTTGTTCCAAGATTTCTCAGCCGAGACAGCCTCAAGGAGGAGAGAATTGGCACCAATATTTACAAAGTTAATACAAAAAGGATACAAAGCGACACTTTTATACCCACATAAACTCAGAATAATTGTTAGGGATAAAGTACATTTTTTTGAAAATGCCCATGAAGCTGAAATTTTTTTTTCTAAAATGGAATCCACAACGCAAATAGAGTGTGGATAGACAGTATTAAATAGACAATGATTAGGTTAATAGACCTTTAATAGAACAAAATGGGTCTTTTTAAATCAAAGCAGTCCCCAGAAGGGTACCATTATTGGACCAAGAACTCAACAGGGGAGATTCCCCTGCTGAGCATTGAATTGAATCACTTTGGGATTCTAAACAGATATTTAGAACATCTTGCCCCTCCCCTTTTTTTTTTTTTTTTTTTTTTTTTTTTTTGGTTGTTTTGCTTTGTTTTGCTTTGAATTGTTTTTGTTCGATTGGTTTTGCTTCCCCCTCTCCTCTCGCTCCCACTCTTGCCTCTATTGTAATTGTTCTATCCGTGTTAATAGATGACTAAAAGATTAGACAAAGTTAAATTTATATCATGGAACATAGGTGGTATCTCAACTCCTATCAAAAGGAAAGCAATTGTCTCTCATCTGAGAAAAATGCAGGCAGACCTTGCATTTTTGCAAGAAACACATTTAAACATAGATGAAACTAAAAAATTGAAAGGCTCTTGGGTAAAAGAGGTTGTTGCCTCTCCTAGTTTTGGGAGGAAAAGAGGGGTAGCCATACTGATTGGAAAAAGATTAGAATATGAATTAATCCACTCTGAAGGAGACTCTGAGGGGAGGTTTGTGATGATGAAAATCAAAATTCAAGATCAACTGTTCACCCTCTGTAATATATATGCACCCAACATACTAGATTACGAGTTCTGGGACATGCTGCAATCCAAAATTTTATCTTACTCAGAAGGTTATACGGTATTGGGAGGCGATTTTAATATGGCGCCGCAATCTCCCCTAGACAGGTTTCGGCAGACTAACAAACAATTAAAACAAAAAAGAGATAACCTTGAAACAAAAATATTTAAATCTCTAACTCAGAATTTAGCTGTTAAAGACATTTGGAGGATTCAAAATCCCGATATTAGAGAATACACCTGCCTTTCCAGGGCCCACAAAACCCTATCCCGAATAGACCTCTTCCTTATTGATGATAGACTATGCACAATGAAAACTACTGCCGGAATAACTCCTGTAACTCTATCAGACCACTCCCCTATCTTTTTCGAGCTACAGCTAAATCGATTCATAAATTTTTCCACAAGATTTAGATTCCCATATTACTTAGTCAATGATTCTAAATTTAAGAATTACTTGATCAGTAAATTTAAGGAATATCTTCATTTTAACTCTGAGTTTGCTAACCGTCCGGAAATCTTCTGGGGGGCTGCTAAGGCAGTCCTCAGAGGGGAAATAACGGCATATGCCGCTATGATATCCAAAAAACTGAAAAAAAGAGAGAAAGAGGTCACAAATTCCGTGACCAATGCTTATAATCGTTACTTGCTGCAAAATACACCTTTCCATTGGGCTAAATATATAAAAGCTAAGAGCGAAAGAGATGCTGTGGCACTATTAGTGGAAACACAGAGGCCTAGATTTGGAGTTCGGCGGTAAAAGGGCTGTTAACGCTCCGCGGGCTTTTTTCTGGCCGCACCATAAAATTAACTCTGGTATCGAGAGTTCAAACAAATGCTGCGTTAGGCTCCAAAAAAGGAGCGTAGAGCATTTTTACCGCAAAAGCAACTCTCGATACCAGAGTTGCTTACGGACGCGGCCGGCCTCAAAAACGTGCTCGTGCACGATTCCCCCATAGGAAACAATGGGGCTGTTTGAGCTGAAAAAAAACCTAACACCTGCAAAAAAGCAGCGTTCAGCTCCTAACGCAGCCCCATTGTTTGCTATGGGGAAACACTGCACCTAACACTCTAACATGTACCCCGAGTCTAAACACCCCTAGCCTTACACTTATTAACCCCTAATCTGCCGCCCCCGCTATCGCTGACCCCTGCATATTTTTTTAAACCCCTAATCTGCCGCTCCGTAAACCGCCGCCACCTACGTTATCCCTATGTACCCCTAATCTGCTACCCCTAACACCGCCGACCCCTATATTATATTTATTAACCCCTAACCTGCCCCCCACAACGTCGCCGACACCTGCCTACACTTATTAACCCCTAATCTGCCGAGCGGACCTGAGCGCTACTATAATAAAGTTATTAACCCCTAATCCGCCTCACTAACCCTATCATAAATAGTATTAACCCCTAATCTGCCCTCCCTAACATCGCCGACACCTAACTTCAATTATTAACCCCTAATCTTCCGATCGGAGCTCACCGCTATTCTAATAAATGGATTAACCCCTAAAGCTAAGTCTAACCCTAACACTAACACCCCCCTAAGTTAAATATAATATTTATCTAACGAAATAAATTAACTCTTATTAAATAACTTATTCCTATTTAAAGCTAAATACTTACCTGTAAAATAAATCCTAATATAGCTACAATATAAATTATAATTATATTATAGCTATTTTAGGATTAATATTTATTTTACAGGCAACTTTGTAATTATTTTAACCAGGTACAATAGCTATTAAATAGTTAAGAACTATTTAATAGTTACCTAGTTAAAATAATAACAAATTTACCTGTAAAATAAATCCTAACCTAAGTTATAATTAAACCTAACACTACCCTATCAATAAAATAATTAAATAAACTACCTACAATTACCTACAATTAACCTAACACTACACTATCAATAAATTAATTAAACACAATTCCTACAAATAAATACAATTAAATAAACTAGCTAAAGTACAAAAAATAAAAAAGAACTAAGTTACAGAAAATAAAAAAATATTTACAAACATAAGAAAAATATTACAACAATTTTAAACTAATTACACCTACTCTAAGCCCCCTAATAAAATAACAAAGCCCCCCAAAATAAAAAATTCCCTACCCTATTCTAAATTAAAAAAGTTACAAGCTCTTTTACCTTACCAGCCCTGAACAGGGCCCTTTGCGGGGCATGCCCCAAGAATTTCAGCTCTTTTGCCTGTAAAAAAAAACATACCAGACCCCCCCCAACATTACAACCCACCACCCACATACCCCTAATCTAACCCAAACCCCCCTTAAATAAACCTAACACTAAGCCCCTGAAGATCTTCCTACCTTGTCTTCACCATCCCGATCCGTCCTGGCTCCAAGATCTTCATCCAACCCAAGCGGGGGTTGGCGATCCATAATCCGGTCCAGAAGAGGCTCCAAAGTCTTCCTCCTATCCGGCAAGAAGAGGACATCCGGACCGGCAAACATCTTCTCCAAGCGGCATCTTCGATCTTCTTCCATCCGGAGCGAAACGGCAGGATCCTGAAGACCTCCAGCGCGGAACATCCATCCGGACCGACGACTGAACGACGAATGACTGTTCCTTTAAGGGACGTCATCCAAGATGGCGTCCCTCGAATTCCGATTGGCTGATAGGATTCTATCAGCCAATCGGAATTAAGGTAGGAATTTTCTGATTGGCTGATGGAATCAGCCAATCAGAATCAAGTTCAATCCGATTGGCTGATCCAATCAGCCAATCAGATTGAGCTCGCATTCTATTGGCTGTTCCGATCAGCCAATAGAATGCGAGCTCAATCTGATTGGCTGATTGGATCGGCCAATCGGATTGAACTAGATTCTGATTGGCTGATTCCATCAGCCAATCAGAAAATTCCTACCTTAATTCCGATTGGCTGATGGAATCCTATCAGCCAATCGGAATTCGAGGGACGCCATCTTGGATGACGTCCCTTAAAGGAACAGTCATTCGTCGTTCAGTCGTCGGTCCGGATGGATGTTCCGCGCTGGAGGTCTTCAGGATCCTGCCGCTTCGCTCCGGATGGAAGAAGATCGAAGATGCCGCTTGGAGAAGATGTTTGCCGGTCCGGATGTCCTCTTCTTGCCGGATAGGAGGAAGACTTTGGAGCCTCTTCTGGACCGGATTATGGATCGCCAACCCCCGCTTGGGTTGGATGAAGATCTTGGAGCCAGGACGGATCGGTGATACCTGGATGGTGAAGACAAGGTAGGAAGATCTTCAGGGGCTTAGTGTTAGGTTTATTTAAGGGGGGTTTGGGTTAGATTAGGGGTATGTGGGTGGTGGGTTGTAATGTTGGGGGGGGGGTATTGTATGTTTTTTTTTACAGGCAAAAGAGCTGAAATTCTTGGGGCATGCCCCGCAAAGGGCCCTGTTCAGGGCTGGTAAGGTAAAAGAGCTTGTAACTTTTTTAATTTAGAATAGGGTAGGGAATTTTTTATTTTGGGGGGCTTTGTTATTTTATTAGGGGGCTTAGAGTAGGTGTAATTAGTTTAAAATTTTTGTAATATTTTTCTTATGTTTGTAAATATTTTTTTATTTTCTGTAACTTAGTTCTTTTTTATTTTTTGTACTTTAGCTAGTTTATTTAATTGTATTTATTTGTAGGAATTGTGTTTAATTAATTTATTGATAGTGTAGTGTTAGGTTAATTGTAGGTAATTGTAGGTAGTTTATTTAATTATTTTATTGATAGGGTAGTGTTAGGTTTAATTATAACTTAGGTTAGGATTTATTTTACAGGTAAATTTGTTATTATTTTAACTAGGTAACTATTAAATAGTTCTTAACTATTTAATAGCTATTTTACCTGGTTAAAATAATAACAAAGTTGCCTGTAAAATAAATATTAATCCTAAAATAGCTATAATATAATTATAATTTATATTGTAGCTATATTATGATTTATTTTACAGGTAAGTATTTAGCTTTAAATAGGAATAATTTATTTAATAAGAGTTAATTTATTTCGTTAGATAAAAATTATATTTAATTTAGGGGGGTGTTAGTGTTAGGGTTAGACTTAGCTTTAGGGGTTAATACATTTATTAGAATAGCGGTGAGCTCCGGTCGGCAGATTAGGGGTTAATAATTGAAGTTAGGTGTCGGCGATGTTAGGGAGGGCAGATTAGGGGTTAATACTATTTATGATAGGGTTAGTGAGGCGGATTAGGGGTTAATACATTTATTATAGTAGCGCTCAGGTCCGCTCGGCAGATTAGGGGTTAATAAGTGTAGGCAGGTGTCGGCGACGTTGAGGGGGGCAGATTAGGGGTTAATAAATATAATATAGGGGTCGGCGATGTTAGGGCAGCAGATTAGGGGTACATAGGGATAACGTAGGTGGCGGCGATTTGCGGTCGGAAGATTAGGGGTTAATTATTTTAAGTAGCTGGCGGCGACGTTGTGGGGGGCAAGTTAGGGGTTAATAAATGTAATACAGGGGTCGGCGGGGTTAGGGGCAGCAGATTAGGGGTACATAAGTATAACGTAGGTGGCGGTCGGCAGATTAGGGGTTAAAAATTTTAATCGAGTGGCGGCGGTGTGGGGGGACCTCGGTTTAGGGGTACATAGGTAGTTTATGGGTGTTAGTGTACTTTAGGGTACAGTAGTTAAGAGCTTTATAAACCGGCGTTAGCCAGAAAGCTCTTAACTCCTGCTATTTTCAGGCGGCTGGAATCTTGTCGTTAGAGCTCTAACGCTCACTTCAGAAACGACTCTAAATACCAGCGTTAGAAAGATCCCATTGAAAATATAGGCTACGCAAATGGCGTAGGGGGATCTGCGGTATGGAAAAGTCGCGGCTGAAAAGTGAGCGTTAGACCCTTTAATCACTGACTCCAAATACCAGCGGGCGGCCAAAACCAGCGTTAGGAGCCTCTAACGCTGGTTTTGACGGCTACCGCCGAACTCCAAATCTAGGCCAGAGAGAATTGAAATTTCAGGCCAAGCTCTATCGATTCGGCAACAAATCTGGCAAACTATTAGCCAAGCTAGCCAAAGGTGAAAATAAGCCTCCTATGATTGAAAAAGTTTTTCATCGTGGGAAGCTACTGGTGAAAACAGAAGACATCCTAGAGGCTTTCGCAGAGTATTACAGAGATTTGTACTCTGCAAGGGCAGTAGACAAGCCTCAGTCTGAGCAATTCTGGGGCCAGGTTAATTGTCCCTCTATCACAGCAGAAATAAACTCTATCTTGAACAGTCCGATTTCTAATGAGGAAGTTAGCAAAACGATTTTTGAATCAGCAACGAACAAAGCAGCAGGTCCCGATGGCCTTCCCAATGAGGTATATAAGATCTTAACCTCAGAGATAGTTCCGTATTTATGTAAAACATATAATGAATTTTTCATAGACGGTAATACTATACCTGCTGGCTTTTCAGCCTCTTTTACAACCTTGATTCTGAAGGGAGGCAAGGACCCCACTCATAAGGAATCATATCGACCGATAGCCCTCTTGAATTCGGACTATAAGATACTAGCCTCAATCTTGGCACGTAGGCTTCAAGGTGGCCTTCCACATATCATTCACAAGGATCAAGCAGGGTTCATCCATGGCCGTAATTCAGCCTCCAAAATTAGAGAAGTTCTCCTGATGACAGAATTTTTTCAAAATAGAAAGAAAGGGACAGAGGGCAAAAAGGATCTTGCAATAGTCGCCATTGATGCGGCTAAGGCATTTGATTCAGTTTATTTTAGCCATTTGTTCACCTCCTTAGTTAAATTTGGATTTAGGGATAATTTCGTTAGTTTTATCCATAACTTATATAAGCGTCCATCCACCAAACTAATAGTAAATAACTCACTATCCTCAGATATTACAATTCAAAGGGGAACACGTCAGGGGTGTCCCTTGTCCCCTCTTCTTTTCGATATTGCCATAGAGTCTCTTGCAATAAAGATCCGACAGAGTATTGAGGGCATTAATCTGGGTGAACATGTAATGAAGGCTGCACTCTATGCAGATGATGTACTTTTTTACATTTCAAATACAAAGTCGAATATACCCAAATTACTTAGTATTATCCAACAATTTGGCTCCTTCTCTGGGTATATGATCAATACCTCTAAATCAGAACTATTTTGGTTAAATAAAAACAGCGATTCAATCCAAGACAGTCCGTTTAAAGAGGTCTCAGAATCATTTAAATATCTGGGCATTATTATACCAACAAGTCTCACTGATTTGTACAAAGTAAATATAACGCCCATTCTAACAATGATTTGTGAGAGATTGAAATCTTGGCAAAGTTTACCCATTTCACTGTCTGGGAGAATAGCCTTATACAAAATGATTCTTCTCCCGAAACTTTTGTATATATTACAAAACATCCCACTTATATTATATGGAAAAGATATCAGATTGCTCAATAGGGCGGTTGGGAAATTCCTCTGGCAGGGGAAAAAGGCGAGAATCTCTCTAACAAAATTAACTTTGGCAAAGGAACATGGAGGTTTAGCTTTGCCAGATATCAGGCAATACAACATGGCATTCCTAGCACGAACAGTGATGGACTGGATTCTTTCTAAAGACTATGTTGCAAACATTTCATTAGAAGCAAATATCTGTCGCCCATATCTTCTTACTGCATTGTTGCATTGTACACCCAAACTGTTACCTCCCGAAATTAAAAAGCTTAAAAGTATTTCGAATCCGATAAAAGCCTGGTGGAAAATAGGACCTGCCCTAGGATTGGATTGCGGCATGTCTCAGTACCTACCAATAAAAGGAAACCCTAGATTTCAGCCTGGCCTCGATGGGGCCATATTTGATAGATGGTCCCATCTAGGACTGGTAAAAGTTAAGCAAATTTTTGAAAACGATTCAAACATTATAAAAACATTTGAACACTTGAAAAACTAATTTAACTTAACACATAAGGAATTCTTTGCATATCTGCAACTAAGACACTATGGATCAAAGATTGTTAGAAGCTCAGATTGGTCATGGACTCTAGGAAAATTGGAGAAGTGGTTGACTTTGATGAAGGCTGGACGTATGTCAATCACCCCTTGCTATCTACTTCTTAACGCCAACAAAGGAATTCCTTTGTTGGAACACATAGCAATGACATGGTCCAGCTTAATCCCCTCAGAAACAGTAGACTCAAATACTGTACAGAGATCAATAGGAAGGGTTTCCCAGGCTACTCTCTCTGCTACCTGGAGGGAAGCACACCTTAAAATTTTACACAGAACATATTTCACCCCAGCTCTAGGTTGCAAAATACATAATTCAGAATTTAGGGCCTGCCCAAAGTGTTCCCTTGTTGCAGCAGATTTGGTCCATATGCTATGGAATTGTCCAAAAATACGCCAATTTTGGCATAGACTTGAATATTGGCTTAATAAAAATCTGGTGGCTGCTCCCCTGGTGCTTACTCTGACACAGATTGTTTTCTGTGTTCAATTGGAAGCACAGCAACAACCTCACGAAAAATTAATTATTCTCACAATTTTAGCTGCCAGATATTTGATCCTTAAGTGTTGGAAGAGCTCCAAGGTTCCATCAATTCTTGAGGTAAAAAATTGTTTGAAGAAACAATGTATGATTGAGCAAAGAGATACCAATATTGATAATGAAGGAGACATAAAAAAATTCTTTTTGAAATGGTCAGCCTTTATCAAAGGCTACCCAACTAACGAAATAGAAATGATAATTTTCCCATTTAGGAACTCAGAACTGGTACTGCTCAATCTGTGGTAGGGAGTGGGGGTGAGAGCAGGGGGGATATGCATTAACATACGAGATATAAATTTTTCCTTCCCCTCCCCCATCCTTTTTTTTTTTTTTTTTTTTTTTTGTGTCTGGGGGTAGGGATAAGGGGAGAAGAAGGAGGAAGATAGATTATTGAAGAGAAAAAGGAAAAAAGAGGTGTAATATAAATCACATGTATTAGCAAACACAATCAAGGCAACCTGGCAATAGGAGTTACTGTAATGTGGTATGTCAAGTTATTTTCTTTTTTCTATGATGTAATAGAATTAAGTGATCCGCATCAAGAATGTTATAGCCACGTCTTAGACTTATTGTTTTCCTTTTATTTTTTTCTTTGATTATTTTGCCTTGACTATGTATTATATATTGTACTAAACCTCAATAAAAATGAAGTTATAAAAAAAAAAAAAATCTCATGCTCTATCTGAATCACGAAAGAAAAAATTTGGGTTCAGTGTCCCTTTAATACTAAATACTTACCTATAAAATAAACCCTAAGCTAGCTATAATATAACTAATTGTAGCTATCTTAGGATTTATATTTATTTTACAGGCAACTTTGTATTTATTTTAACTAGGTACAATAGTTATTAAATACAGGGAGTGCAGAATTATTAGGCAAGTTGTATTTTTGAGGATTCATTTTATTATTGAACAACAACCATGTTCTCAATGAACCCAAAAAACTAATTAATATCAAAGCTGAATATTTTTGGAAGTAGTTTTTAGTTTGTTTTTAGTTTTAGCTATTTTAGGGGGATATCTGTGTGTGCAGGTTACTATTACTGTGCATAATTATTAGGCAACTTAACAAAAAACAAATATATACCCATTTCAATTATTTATTTTTACCAGTGAAACCAATATAACATCTCAACATTCACAAATATACATTTCTGACATTCAAAAACAAAACAAAAACAAATCAGTGACCAATATAGCCACCTTTCTTTGCAAGGACACTCAAAAACCTGCCATCCATGGATTCTGTCAGTGTTTTGATCTGTTCACCATCAACATTGCGTGCAGCAGCAACCACAGCCTCCCAGACACTGTTCAGAGAGGTGTACTGTTTTCCCTCCTTGTAAATCTCACATTTGATGATGGACCACAGGTTCTCAATGGGGTTCAGATCAGGTGAACAAGGAGGCCATGTCATTAGATTTTCTTCTTTTATACCCTTTCTTGCCAGCCACGCTGTGGAGTACTTGGACGCGTGTGATGGAGCATTGTCCTGCATGAAAATCATGTTTTTCTTGAAGGATGCAGACTTCTTCCTGTACCACTGCTTGAAGAAGGTGTCTTCCAGAAACTGGCAGTAGGACTGGGAGTTGAGCTTGACTCCATCCTCAACCCGAAAAGGCCCCACAAGCTCATCTTTGATGATACCAGCCCAAACCAGTACTCCACCTCCACCTTGCTGGCATCTGAGTCGGACTGGAGCTCTCTGCCCTTTACCAATCCAGCCACGGGCCCATCCATCTGGCCCATCAAGACTCACTCTCATTTCATCAGTCCATAAAACCTTAGAAAAATCAGTCTTGAGATATTTTTTGGCCCAAGTTAGAGACAAAGGTGGTGTGAGCTGGAAATAGGGTAATATCAGATATGCCAACTTCCTGATTGCACTTATCACCATATATGCAATCGATTTAGGCTTCCCAAAAAGATACTGAATGGAAGTGGCGCCAATTAAGGCTATCTGATTACTTAGTAGACAATATGTGTATCTAAATATGGGTGCAAAGCAAATTACTACAATTGCAGGTTTAAAGAATAATCCAAAATGATTTATTAATCAGTAAAAACAGATAATAATTCTTAAGTTCATTCTATTTAGAGAGTTCAGTTTATTTAAATGGTTCAATTCTTATCTAAAACAATGTATTGATTCTATATCTAAAAAAACAAAACAGAAAAAACAATCAATCTTTGTCTAAAAACACCGGTGTTCACTTCTAAAACCTAACTGGTTAATATGACTCAACTGATAAGTATAAAACAAGCCTTATATATACGTTGCAGGGATTGGAAAATTCAATTACCATAACACCAATCTATTTTCTCTATGAGCTTTAAACATATGTTACAGAGATTATAAATTCATTAACCCTGCACAAAGCTAATTTCTCTATGTGCTTTGTTGACTGGATGAAGACTCAGCGGTCTAATTAGCTACTTGTATTACTGAAATACTTATTTATGCAAACATGTAGTGTCATACACTGATAGATAGAGTCTATCGTATTCAGCTCTATTTTAGCAGCCAATTTCTAATGATCAGGCAAAAAAGTTCATTCATAGATGTGTTAGGAATAATCTTGTGTGAGCTATTTAGCAGCTGTTTCCAGTGCTCTTGCAAGCTGCCGCTTCAGTGTGTCCTCTCCACAATCCTCCTGCCCGGAGTTCCGGTATGGGAGGAGGCAAAATACAAACAATCGCCTATGTTCATAGCCAATCGGAATTAAGGTAGGAAAAATCCTATTGGCTGATGCAATCAGCCAATAGGATTTAAGTTCAATCCGATTGGCTGATCCAATCAGCCAATAGAATTGAGCTCGCATTCTATTGGCTGTATCAGCCAATAGGATTTTTCCTACCTCAATTCTGATTGGCTGATAGGATTCTATCATTTAAAGGACCAGTCATTCAGTTGATGGCCGTCGGATGAAGAGGATGCTCCACGTCGGATGTCTTGAAGATGGACCCGCTCCGGAAGGATGAAGATAGAAGATGCCGCCTGGATGAAGCCTTCTGCCGGTCTGGATGTCCGGATAGGATGAATACTTCGGACCCTCTGGAGGACCACTTGTGCCTGGCTGGGTGAAGACGGCTCAAGGTAGGGTGATCTTCAAGGGGGTAGTGTTAGGTTTTTTTAAGGGGAGATTGGGTGGGTTTTAGAGTAGGGTTGGGTGTGTGGGTGGTGGGTTTTAATGTTGGGGGGGTATTGTATTTTTTTTTACAGGTAAAAGAGCTGATTACTTTGGGGCAATGCCCCGCAAAAGGCCCTTTTAAGGGCTATTTGTAATTTAGTATAGGGTAAGGAATTTTATTATTTTGGGGGGCTTTTTTATTTTATTAGGGGGATTAGATTAGGTGTAATTAGTTTAAAATTCTTGTAATTCTTTTTTTTTCTGTAATTTAGTGTTTGTTTTTTTCCGTAATTTAGTTTATTTAATTTAATTGTAATTAATTGTAGGTAGTTTAGGTTATTAGTTTAATTATAGTGTAGTGTTAGGTGTAAATGTAACTTAGGTTAGGGTTTATTTTACAGGTAATTTTGTACTTATTTTAGCTAGGTAGTTATTAAATAGTTAATAACTATTTAATAACTATTGTACCTAGTTAAAATAAATACAAAGTTGCCTGTTAAATAAAAATAGGATTATTTAGGATTAATTATATTGTAGCTAGTTTAGGGTTTATTTTATCGGTAAGTATTTAGTTTTAAATAGGATTAACTTATTTAATTATGTTAAATTTATTTAGTTTAATTTAAATTATATTTAAGTTAGGGGGGGTAAGGTTAGATTTAGGTTTAGGGGTTAATAAATGTAATATAGTAGCAGCGACGTTGGGGTCGGAAGATTAGGGGTTAATAAATTTAATATAGTTGCAGTGTCGTTGGGGGGGCAGATTAGGGGTTAATCAATATAATGTAGGTGTTGGCGATGTTGGGGGCAGTAGATTAGTGGTTCATTAGTATAATGTAGGTGGCGGCGGTGTCCGGAGCGGCAGATTAGGGGTTAATAATATAATGTAGGTGTCAGCGATAGCGGGGGCGGCAGATTAGGGGTGTTTAGACTCTGGGTTCATGTTAGGGTGTTAGGTGTAGACATAAAATTCCTTTCCCCATAGGAAACAATGGGGCTGCGTTAGGAGCTGAATGCTGCTTTTTTGCAGGTGTTAGGTTTTTTTTCAGCCCGCTCAGCCCCATTGTTTCCTATGGGGAAATCGTGCACAAGCACGTTTTGCCAGCTTACCGCTTCCGTAAGCAACGCTGGTATTGAGGTGAGATGTGGAGCTAAATTTTGCTCAACGCTCACTTTTCTGAGGCTAACGCTGGCTTGCAGAAAACTCGTAATACCAGCGTTGTCTTAAGTGAGCGGTAAGAAAAAAAGGAGAGTTAGCACCGCACAGCCTTACCGACAAAAACTCGTAATCTGGCCGAGTATTTTTTAACTGGTATAAAAACTGTAACTTTAAATAGTAGATTTTGCAATATTGTACCAAATATTTTTTTTCTTTAGATTTAGAGACATTAATTTTTTCACTCTCCATTTTTCCAAACGGAATACTATATATGTCTGACGCAAGGGTCGTTTTCTCAGTGCTTATATTATATAATAGCAATAATTTTCTTCAAGCAGCATGTGTACAGATAAGAGATAAAATAGACAGAAATTGAGGTCAGAAATAGCTACATCATTATACTGCACTGCACCTTTTACTAGTATTTGTTCATGACAAAATAATAACATATCTAGCTAGAATGTTTACTTATTTAAAGGGACAGTAAAGTTATAATTAGACATTCATGATTCAGATAGAGCATACACTTTTAAACTTTCCAATTTGTTAAATTATTTAATTAGCTTCATTCTCTTATTATCCTTTGCTGAAAGGTTTATCTAGGAAAGCTCAGGAGCAGTAAAAAAATAGGTTCTAGCTGCTGATTGGTGGCTGCATATCTATATACAGTGTGTATATATATATATATATATATATATATATATATTTATATATTTATATTTATCTTGTAAGATGTATCGAGTCCACGGATTCATCCTTACTTGTGGGATATTCTCCTTCCCTACAGGAAGTGGCAAAGAGAGCACCAACAGCAGAGCTGTCTATATAGCTCCTCCCTTAGCTCCACCCCCAGTCATTCTCTTTGCCTACTCTAAGTACTAGGAAGGGCAGAGCGAGTGTGGTGACAAAAATGTTAGTTTTTTATTTCTCAAGCAAAAGTTTGTTATTTTAAATGGTACCGGTGTGTACTATTTACTCTCTGGCAGAAAAGGGATGAAGATTTCTGCAAGGAGGATGATGATATTAGCACTTTGTAACTAAGATCCACTGCTGTTCTCACAAGGGCTGAAGAATACAGGAAAACTTCAGTTGGGGGAATGGTTTGCATGCTAAGCTGCATATGAGGTATGTTCAGTCTATATTTTTCTAGACAGACTGTGTTAATTCTAGAAAAGGCTGGCTATATCCCCATGAGGGAAGGGTAAGCTGTATTCAGACACTTGGATAGGAATTTCAGCTTGCATGAAGGGCTCATTAGCTACTGGTGACACTGTTAGGAAAAAACGTTTTTTGTTTATTCAGTAAATGATGCAATTTTAACGTTTTTTTGAAGGGACTAAAGGGTTCATTGTGGCTTGTTTGTTTTTTTTTTAACCCACATGGTTAATTAAGAGACACTCTGGTGTTTTTCTGATAGGCCTCAAAACATCGAGTGAGGCGGGAGGGGCCTATTTTCGCGCCTCAGTTGCGCAGTTTCTTTTCCTCAGAGACATCTAACTGCTTCTCCAGAGGTTCCTTCTGTGTTTGAGGGCTGTAAAAGAAGTTTTTTCCCCACAAATTGTTCTGAAGGGCAGGTAGGCGCCACAGCAGAGCTGTGGCAAGGTGCTGAAAGTCTTTTTTACCGGTTTTGACGTTTTTTCAATCCGGTTTTGCCATTAAGGGGTTAATTGTTTATTTGCATAGCTGTGCAAAGTTACTAAGGCTGTATGATACTACTGTAAAAATTTCGTTAAGTTTACTGCTTTTTTACACTGTTTTGCAGAATTTGTGCAGCTTTTTTTCTCTTAAAGGCACAGTACCGTTTTATTTCTAAGTGTTATTTACTTTGATTACAGTGTTTTCCAAGCTTGTTTGTTACATTACTAGCCTGTTTAACATGTCTGACACCAAGGAAAATCCTTGTTCAATATGTTTGGAAGCCATTGTGGAACCCCCTCTTAGAATGTGTCCCAATTGTACTGATATGTCTATTAATTATAAAGAACATATATTAGCACTTAAAAACAGAGCAATAGATGATTCTCAGTCAGAGGTAAATGAGGGTTCGCCATCTAGCTCTCCCCAAGTGTCACAACCAGTAACGCCCGCACAAGTGACGCCAAGTACCTCTAGTGCGTCAAATTCATTTACTTTACAAGACATGGCCACAGTTATGAATACAACCCTTACAGAGGTTTTATCCAAACTGCCTGGTTTACAAGGAAAGCGGGACAGCTCTGGGTTAAGGAAAAATGCTGAGCCGTTTGATGCTTTAGTAGCCGTATCTGATATGCCCTCACAATGCTCTGAAGTAAGGGTGAGGGATTTGTTATCTGAGGGAGAAATTTCTGATTCAGGAAAGACGCTTCCTCAGACAGATTCTGATATGACGGCCTTTAAATTTAAGCTTGAACACCTCCGCTTATTGCTCAGGGAGGTATTAGCGACTCTAGGTGATTGTGACCCTATAGTGATCCCAGAGAAATTGTGTAAAATGGATAAATACTTAGAGGTTCCTGTTTACACTGATGTTTTTCCAGTCCCTAAGAGGATTGTGAATATTATTGCTAAGGAGTGGGATTAGACCAGGTATTCCGTTCACTCCCCCTCCTGTTTTTAAGAAAATGTTTCCCATATCTGACACCATGCGGGACTCGTGGCAGACAGTTCCTAAGGTGGAGGGAGCTATTTCTACTCTGTCTAAGCGTACAACTATACCTATTGAAGACAGTTGTGCTTTCAAATATCCTATGGATAAAAAATCAGAGGGTCTCCTGAAGAAAATTTTTGTTCATCAAGGTTTTTCTCTCCAACCTATTGCTTGCATTGTTCCTGTAACTACTGCAGCTGCTTTCTGGTTTGAGGCTCTAGAAGAGGCTCTTCAGATGGAGACTCCATTAGAGGAGATTATGGACAGAATTAAGGCCCTTAAGTTGGCTAATTCTTTTATTACAGATGCCGCATTTCAACTGGCCAAATTAGCGGCAAAGAATTCAGGTTTTGCCATTTTGCACGCAAGGCGTTATGGCTTAAGTCCTGGTCTGCTGATGTGTCATCTAAATCTAAACTTTTGAACATCCCTTTCAAAGGAAAGACCCTATTCGGGCCTGAACTGAAAGAGATTATTTCAGACATCACTGGAGGGAAAGGTCATGCCCTCCCTCAGGATAGATATAATAAGATGAGGACCAATCAAAATAATTTTCGTTCCTTTCGGGAACTTTAAGAGTGGTCCCGCTTCAGCTTCCTCTGCTGCAAAGCAAGAGGGGAATTTTGCCCAATCCAAGTCAGTCTGGAGACCTAACCAGGCTTGGAACAAGGGTAAACAGGCCAAGAAGCCTGCAGCTGCCTCTAAGACAGCATGAAGGGGTAGCCCCCGATCCGGGACCGGATCTAGTAGGGGGCAGACTCTCTCTCTTCACTCAGGCTTGGGCAAGAGATGTTCACGATCCCTGGGCTTTAGAAATTGTGTCCCAGGGATATCTTCTTGAATTCAAAGACTCCCTTCCAAGGGGGAGATTTCACATTTCTCGATTGTCTGCAAACCAGACGTAGAGAGAGGCGTTCTTACGCTGTGTAGAAAACCTTCATACCATGGGGGTGATCCGCCCAGTCCCAACAGAGGAACAGGGGCTAGGGTTTTACTGAAACCTGTTTGTGGTTCCCAAAAAAGAGGGAACTTTCAGACCAATCTTGGATCTCAAAATTCTAAACAAGTTCCTTAAAGTTCCATCATTCAATATGGAGACTATTCGGACTATTCTACCTCTGATCCAGGACGGTCAATATATGACTACCGTGGACCTAAAGGATGCGTATCTACACATCCCTATTCACAGAGATCATCATCAATTTCTCAGATTCGCCTTTCTAAACAGGCATTACCAGTTTGTGGCCCTTCCCTTCGGGTTGGCCACGGCTATCAGAATTTTCACAAAGGTGCTAGGGTCCCTTCTGGTGGTTCTACGACCACGGGGCATAGCAGTGGCGCCTTATCTAGACGACATCTTAATTCGGACGTCGACTTTCCAGCTAGCCAAGTCTCATACGGACATCGTGTTGGCTTTTCTGAGATCTCATGGGTGGAAGGTGAACATAAAAAAGAGTTCTCTCTTCCCTCTTACAAGAGTTTCCTTCCTAGAGACTCTGATAGACTCGGTAGAAATGAAAATATTTCTGACGGAGGTCAGAAAAGCAAAACTCTTAACCACTTGCCAAGCTCTTCATTCCATTCCTCGGCCATCAGTGGCTCAGTGTATGGAGGTAATCGGTCCCATGGTAGGGGCAATAGACATAGTTCCTTTTGCCCACTTACACCTCAGACCACTGCAACTATGCATGCTCAAACAGTGGAATGGGGATTATGCAGATTTATCTCCTCAACTTCATCTGGACCAGGAGACCAGAGATTCTCTTCTCTGGTGGTTGTCTCAGGACCACCTGTCTCAGGGAATGTATTTCCGCAGGCCAGAGTGGCTCATTGTAACGCCAGATGCCAGCCTGCTAGGCTGGGGTGCAGTCTGGAACTCCCTGAAAGCACAGGGCTTATAGTCTCGGGAGGAATCTCTTCTTCCGATAAACATTCTGGAACTGAGAGCGATATTCAATGCGCTTCAGGTGTGGCCTCAGCTTGCTGCGGCCAAATTCATCAGGTTTCAGTCGGACAACATCACGACTGTAGCTTATATCAATCATCAAGGAGGAACAAGGAGTTCTCTAGCGATGATGGAGGTAACCAAAATAATCCGATGGGCAGAGGATCACTCTTGCCATCTCTCAGCAATCCACATCCCAGGAGCGGAGAATTGGGAGGCGGATTTCCTAAGTCGTTAGACTTTTCATCCGGGGGAATGGGAACTCTGTCAGTATATTTATGAAAATCTTAGTAGTGCTATCCAAATAATATATATAAGTTTATGGCAGGGTTATAAACACAATACAAAGAAGTAGAAACCCTTATCAACCATGCACCTACTAGACCATACAATTAATATAAATATCTGAATTCTTTTATTTAGTTAATATCCATAAACATATTGAAGTATATTTGCAATAAAAGGAAATGAAACAAAATGTATATGCGTTTAAACCAACTCTTAAGATATGCTATCCTTCTTACAAAACCCAGAAAAATATACCTTCACAATTTAGCCTTTTATTTATTTAACACAATGGGACTAAAAACCTTTAACATCCAAGCAATACAATTCTAAACAGTGTTTATAAAACAATAGGATAATATATATTCTGCTATTTAATTGCAATTTATCCTAATACAAAATTAACTGACAATACCAGAACTTGTATAGATGAGTTACTTAGCCAATCAGACGCAGATTTAAACAATATATGTATATAGGCTGTGAAATGCTAACTTGAGAAAAACACACTGCTTCTTTAAATCTATTAAATACAAATTAACTATGCATATAACTTATCTTACAAAACCTTGAATACGTTACCAAAGTAAAAAGCAGTCGATATCCGATGTTCCTTGGTAGGAATTATTTTACCTCAGATCACCAATAAGTGTATATCGCAATCAATGAGAAGGGTAGATTCGCTTTGCTCAAGTAAAGTGGTATCTCACACCAGCGGGAACCAGTTACAAGTTTTAGCTTCAGCAGAAAATCTTTTTTTCTCTCCATTGCATTCACTTTTTATTTGGTTTTCCCATCACTGGTAAATTGTGGGTGGCCCTGCGGGAGCTGACCTTCCCATTGGTTATCTGGGAAGTCTAAATCGGATTGGCCCTTGGAAATTTCATTTTTAACAGCCAGAGAGAACCTTCTGGCTGTAGTTCTCGCAACATAACACCAGGTGGCAGCACAAACAGACACAGCAACATTTGAAACAGCTTAAGTCAGTATTTCTATGAAATGGTTATTAATTTTTATCATAATTTACTGCGACAACTATTCATAATATTTGTTTTGGATAAGTTATATCTTAATGAATTTTCTGATCATTTTGATATGAAACATCACATATCTAACATTATATTAAAATAACTTATATTTCATAGTTATATCACATCAAATATATATCTCATAGTCATATCACATCAAAGTAACTTCCATATTTTCATCTCACTATATTTTAAAAGATGTATGTGAAACTTTATAAACATTTATTTGTATGTTTATATGATATGACTTAATTCATTTCATGCGGCATTCCGTCTCTTTCTAAGATTGATGCTCATGACCAATGGTTGTCTGCAATAAAAATAGAAATAATTATTAGAGATGATCCAATCATTAGTATGTGTATGGTCCATAAGTATTTATTTATATTCTTAAAAACACAGAGGCTAAGTAAGATCTTTTGTGTTTTCAAAACATATATATCATTTCTATGTATATCTGAATTTATCTGTCTGAAAAATATAAGCAGAGGTTATTACACATTTTTGACTGACTAAAACAGTTACCTCCCAAGCTTAGCAAATACCCATGTAATAATAATATAGAATTTAGACAATTTCCCAAATTTCTATATTTAATACATTCTGGGGCATGTATTTAAACAGAGAGAGAAAAAAAAAAGTTTATTTGCTGTCTGCTTACGTGAACTTCCAGAGTCACACCTTAGCATTTGTCTGTGTTTTCCAAGGCCTTTATTGCTCCACATGGGGTCAATCCATGAGGAGTTGTAAGAGTCTTTAAAACAGCATATTTCCTGTTTAGCCAGCAGTGCAGATGTGTATTTAAAAATTAACACCATGTGTATAAAAGCTGTCTCTCCATGATTTTGATCAGTTCCAAAAGGGTAATTCAGACATTTCGTCTCCATATATTTGCCTGTATCCTGAAACTATGTTATATTTTAGTTCCTTGCTAAATTATACAATTGCATAATTTAACATATTGAGTGTGTGATATCTCCCAGAGATAATCCTTTGTTCTCCTTTCAGCCAAGAATGTCTCCTGTGCAATTGGAGTGGGGGAGATCTAATCCTTTGTCCTACAGACCATGTTCATATCCACAGATCTATTAAATAAAGACAAATATACCTCTATATATTATTTAATAATATTTCAAATACCTTGACATAAATCCCCCTTTCCAATTCAAAAATATGTAGGACACATGTATTTGAATTGGATCAAAGTTAGTGGTATTTGGTGAGGATGTTGACCGTACACATCATGGACAGTCTTCTATGTAGATAGTCTGTCAATTTTGAACCTTCATGTTTATCAGTTAGGCATCTTTAAACTATAGTATGTCTCTAGTTCATTTGGGGATAGGACACTTCATTTTCCCTCTATGACTTGTAGTTGGGATCTGGGATGACACGCTCGCAATTGATTGATATGGACCCATTTATTTATGAAACCTTCATTTTTGGGGATCCGTATTTTATAGGCCACTGGAGATATTTTGTCAGTAATGACAAAAGGACCTTTCCATGAGGGAAGAAATTTCTTCTCCCTAACCTGATCTCTTCCAAAGTTATAAAGATAAACTTTATCATTTATTTCATATTCCTTTTTGGATGTTTTGAGATCATAATAGGTTTTAGTGGCAGTTGCGGCTCTTTCTAAATTCCTTTGAGCAAATGCAAAGGCATGTTGCAGGTGTTTCCTTAGGTTTTCCACATATTGATGTGTATTGGCAGCGTTTATCAAATTTTGGTCTGATGTACGGTACAGCAGATGCTGAGGTAGAACCATTCTTCTACCAGTCATCAGTTCAAAAGGTGACATCTTGGTAGCACTACTTGGAGTTGCTCTTAATGCCATTAAGACTAGAGGTAGTTTTACATCCCAGTCTTTACCTGTTTCACTCACAAACTTTTTGAGGATTTTAACAATAGACTGGTTGTAACGCTCTACACCACCACTTGAGGCAGCTCTATAAGCAATATGGAGCTTTCTTTTAACCCCTAGTATTTTCCACATTTTTGTCATCACTTCGCTAGTGAAGTGGGTCCCCCGATCTGATTCGATTCTTTGGGGCAAACCAAATCTGGAAAATACATGGTTGATGAGCAATGCTGCACATGTTTCAGCACTATTGTTAGGTGCACTAATGCACTCTACCCATTTAGTGAACAGGCATGTCACTGTTAACATGTATTTGTTACCTCTTGATGACCTTGTTACTGGACCAATAAAATCAATTTGTATATCTGACCATGGAATTACCATCCCCCTTTTCTGCAATGGCGCTCTATGCATTGGTGCAGTGGGTTGGAACTGTGGGCAGATTAAACACCCTTGACAGTAGGTTTGAACGTCTTTCAACATGTGTGGCCAAAAAGCATAATCACGCAATATTTCATACGTGAGTTTGGCACCGCGATGTCCAGATGTGGGAGCATCATGGGCATGTTGGAGCATTAGACCTCTGAACTTGGTGGGTACTACCCACTGCTGGATGCCAGTTTTGGAGGTTCTAATTAACAAACCATCCTGTAATTTGAATTGTGATTTAGATTTTATTAAGATTCTCAGATCTTCTTTGCCAATACAATCATCTTTTGAGATGGGGTTGCTTTCAGGATCTTCTATGTGTTTATAGAAGATGCCTACAATGGGGTCTTCTTTTTGACTAGTGATCAGGTCCTCACTAGGAGAATCCTGACTCCATTGTACCAAGTTAGGCTCACTCTGTTGTTTTGCCTGGTTTCTGGTAATGGCTTCTACCTGAATTGCACCCATTAAGTGTTCAATATTAAGGAGTTCTCCAGTTATGGCTCCTTGTTTGGCTAATGAGTCCGCAAGGTCATTGCCTTCCTTATCAGGACCTAAAACTCTGGAATGACCCTTGGTCTTTTTCCAGTGTATGGTTAAATCATTGGATACTACCAGATTATCAATCTCGCAGAACAATTTGCCATGCTTGACTGGTTTGTTATTGCTTTTCTGCATGCCATTTCTTTTCCAAGTTGGCAGGTATTCAACAAAACTGTCACGCACATAATTTGAGTCAGTTATGATCACAAATTCATGAATACCATGTTCAATAGCCATTTCAATGGTTTTGAAAACAGCAGTTAGTTCTGCAACTTGACTGGATCTTGGTCCAATGTTGAAACCTACAGATATATTTGAGAATCCATTTGCCCCAGTTATACCAATGCCAGCGACTAGTCTGCGCTCATTATCAATAGTGGCATGGTAAGAACAACCATCAACATATACCCAAGGTAATGTTTGACAATGGTCTTCATTGTACATTTTATATGGGGAAAGCAATTGTTCTTCCAGAAAATCATCTTCTGATAATTTTTCCCCAGGATCTCTAGCAGTACAGTCGTGGAGCTCAGCAAGCCCTTGTGCGACTGGATTCTTTTTATTCTGCTTGTAGCGAATTTCTAAGGGCCAGCCTTGTAAGGAAAGAGTCCACGCTGTTATGCGGCTGTTAGACAAATTCCCATCTCTTATTCTCTCACTTTGCAAATATAGCAAAGGCTGGTGGGCCGTTTCTACAATAATTTTCTCGCCCTGTATATAGCTGCGGAAATTTTGTAGAGCCCATACAGTAGATAAGAGGGCTTTTTCGCAATCGTTAAACTTTATTTCTACTGGGGATAGATTTTTGCTCGCATAAGCAATGGCTTTGTTCAAATTATCATGCTTTTGGTATAACACAGCACTCATGCTTATATCTGTGTAACCTGTCTCTAAGAAGAAAGGTTTACCACCTTCAGGGTACGCTAAGCAAGGTGCTTGAGTGAGTTTTCTCTTCAGCTCTCTGATGGCTGTCTCTTGAGACTCACCCCAGTGCCATTTCACATCTTTCTTTAGAAGAAGTAGTAGTGGTTTAGCTAATTCCGCATAATTATCAATGAATTTGCGAGAATAATTCGTCATACCCAGGAATGATCTCAATTCCTTTAAGTTAGTTGGGTTTTTAGAATTCACTATAGCTTCCACCTTTTTCTTCTGGGGATTTAATCCATCAGAGGTAACTTCATGTCCCAAGAAGTTTACACGAGTGCGGCACCATTGAGCTTTTTGCAGGGATAATTTGACACCTGCCCTTTTAAGTTGGCTGAGGACATGTTTAAGTTCTGTGATGTGTTTTTCAAAGTCTGTGCTTTTGATTAAAACATCATCAACATAAGATAAGGTCCCCCTTTCCAGTGCGTCAGGCATAGCCTTATGCATGAATACAGCAAATTCATGTCCAGAATTTATGTATCCAAATGGAAGTCTCTGGAATGCATATTGGACCTTTTGGAAGGAGAATGCTAGCTTATATTGGTCCTCTTCATGTACCTTTATGGTCCAATATCCCTGTGCACAATCAATGGCAGTGAATATTTTGGATCCCTGCATTTGTGCTAGACACTGGTCAATGTATGGTACAGGCCAGCCAGACATGTATACTCGTTTGTTTAGCTGTCTTAAGTCAGCACACAAACGCCATTGTCCATTGGGCTTAAGGACACCTAGAATAGGATTATTATAAGAGCTGTGCACCTGTCTGATAATACCTCTTTCTTCCAAATTCCTTATGATCTCTGCAAGAGAATCATATGAGGCTAAGGGAAGTCTGTATTGTTTGACAAATACAGGTGGCGCATTAGGATCTGTTTGTATTCTTGCAATGTGCAAGTCTGTGGTACCACAGTCATAAGAATCCTTAGCGAAAATATCCTTGTACTCCATCAGGAGTTCTCGCAGCTGTTGGCGTTCATCATCGCTAGAACAGCCATTGGCTAAGGATATTTGCTCTTCGACTATTTGCTGAAATCCTGGAAAGATTTCAGGCTGTCCTATTTCATAGGCTTCTTCCAACCTAGAGGTGAGATCCCCTTGATTATAATTTATATTGCTCCCATGACTCTGGGGATTGGGGTAATCTTGCTGTTTGATTGGCTGATCAAACACTAGAGAGGCTTCTTCAATTTTACAGATGCCTTCCTCTGAGCTGAAGGGATAAATAGACTGAATATTAAATAGACCCTCTGGCATAGATGCAAAGGATTGTTCTATTAATTGTTCTTCAGTTAGGTATCCTTCAGGTATTAGCCCAATTACATTATTCTGGAATCCAAAAGTGTAATAACTTGATTCCAGTGCATATCCTATGGTAGTTCCCTTGGATAATGTTATATCCTGTGGGGTCATGTTATGCACAATAATATTTATTGGAACAGTTCCAATATTCACCATAGGAGTGTAGGTTACTGAGACACCCAGATTTTGTATTCTATGGGAGAGGCAAATCAGTGTTTCAGAAGTTTTTAATTTCTGACCTCTCTTTACCTGTAAGGGTAAAAGAAATTTATCAGCCCCAGCAGGAATTATAACATCGCTAGATACCTGCATATTCACAGCATATGGCAATTGCTGGTTTGATTTCAGGGTTGCATTTTCATCCTGAAATACTTCAGGGTCCCCCTTTAACCTGCTCCAGAGGCAAGAATTAATCAAATCTATTTGTATGGCATATCTATGTAAGATATCATTGCCAATGTATATTTGATTATTGGGAGTATTTAAAACTAAAAACAGGTGCTTAACTGACTTATTACCAATAGAGATAGATAATAAGCACTTAGCTGTGATGTTATAGCTTTCAGACCTGTCATCCAGGCCGTTGACACAGTGGTCTTGGGGAGAAAGATATTTAATCACTTTAGGTTCAGCTATTTGCGCTAATAAACCTTCGCTTATATAGCTAGCTTCCTGTTTTAAATTTATTTTAGCATACTTGGTTTTACCAAGGTCATGCACTTGTATAGGGATAAATAGATCCTCTTTAACTCTCTCAATCCCTGTGAGGTATTGAGTGTGGCCTCCCCCCTTAGGGATTTTATGATCCCCCTTGTGGAGTGATATGGTTAATACATCGCCATCTAGGGAAATATTCGCTATCTTTCCAGGCGAAATTTTAAAAGTATTACCATCAGAGCCACTAAAAGGAGTCTGATCGTCTATTTGTAGAATAGTGATTTCAGGTGCAGAGTTATTCCTGAAATGAATCTCCACAGCATCTGGTTTCTCTTCCACCACGTGACAGCTATGTCGGGCGTGAGATATACCAGATTTTTCATAATTGATAGGCCGTTTAACTTGCGACCAAATTACATTATTTATGCAATCAATTATGGTGCTTAATCGTTTCAGGAGATCACTACCAATAATTAAACGATCAGTTGGCAGATCCACTATAATGACAGGGTGTCTTATGACCCTGTTCCCCAATTTAAATTTTAACCAGGCAGTACCGTAAACTTTTAGGGAGTCACCCCCAACACCTATTAGAGAACCGTCAAATTCTTTTATTTTAGGTTTGTGGGGTGTTAGCTCATTTAGCTGTGCGTAGTATCTGTGGGATAAGATAGTTGCCTGTGACCCAGTGTCAATTAATCCCCTGATAGGGTTGGAGACTGAATCTTGCAGCTCAACTAGTACATAATATCTTCCTGCAGTTTCTATCATTTCACACATAAAATTTGCATTCTCATACATTTGTGGGCTTCGCCACGTATTACCTGAGTTTGCCATGCTTTCCGATGCAGAAGAAGCTTCATACCTACCTGTTTCCTCTATGACAGGGTCGGCTGGATTCTTTTGTACTGCATCTGTGGAAACAAGGTTAAGAGAGAGCTGCAAAGGAAGAGATTTGTTAACTTTTTCCGGCTGATGTCGCTCATTGTCACAGCTAATTTGTCCGTTTCCGGTCTGTGGGGAGATAACATGATTAGTATCATTGATATTTATTACTACATTTTGTATATCTCTCCCCTCCCCTTCAGGTGATACTGCAGTATTTATGACTGTGCCTGTGGTCCACTGCTGACCACTGGCTGTACCCCTAAAAAAGTATTGTTCGGTTGCTGAGCCGTAGATTTTTGACTCATATTAGCGATTTGTTCGCTCAACCGATTTAATTGGGTAAACAGCATATCTACCTGATTGTACAAGTTACCTCTACCCCTGGGCCTATCTCTTGGTGCCCCATTGTACTGATTCCTGGACCATTGGGTTCCCTCAGAATCAGGGCCACTATTTCTATTCTGGCGTGGTTGCCCCTGGGGTTCAGCTTGTTCAGCATTAGTACTTTGGGGAGCATTATATACCTGGGGTGTCTGGTTACCCTGAGAATATCTTCGCCGTCTATTGTATCTACCCTTGCGCGGATACCAATTATTTGGTGAGTATTCTCTTTGTGAGTAATTATTCACCTGATTATGTCCCCCACTTTGGTTATAGTCTCCCTGCGCCTCAACCTGTGTAGGGGGAGGGGCAGAATTAAACCTCTGTGGAGATGGCCTGTTTTGACTGGCCACCTCTGCATAAGTTCTCTTGTTAGACTCCAAATTGAGGGGTTTAGGTGACACCCTAGTTTCTGCTACAATTTTGGGTTTTGATTCCTTTTTAACCCCCTGCTCACTGGACTGCTGAATAGAGTATAATTTTGTACTCTCTTTGATCAGCCATTCCAATGAGCAGTCCTCATCAAAATCTCTAGCTAAGTTGATTTTGATGGGTGTAGGCAATGCTTCAAAAAATAAATTTACAAATTCTGAGCCGTCAAATTTGGGATTATCTTCAGCCATACTGTACGCATTTTTCAATACAGAAAGGAATTCGATTGGACTCTGATTCGCACGACACTTTAAACCATATACCGCTATCTTTGCGGCAGTTTTAGTGCGATATTGCCCGAATTCTTTTCTGCATTGTCGTTTTACCCCATTCCAGGAATGAATATTCATATCCTTTAGTGAGGCAAAGAATTTGTGATGCTTACTGTCAAATACCCAAGGTAGAAATTCAATTTTCAATTTCTCACTTGTAACATTCATTATAGCTAACGCATTTTCAAAAGCCTGTAAATGATCAATTACAGATGTTGTTCCCTTATTGGAGAATATAGGTACTGCGCGTTGTACGAAAGTGATTATTTTATGGGAATCATAGACTTTATCAGACTTATTTTGGGATTCTCTGTTAGAGTTTCCCTCCCCCGCATCAGCTGCGCTACAGCTGTCCTCTGGATTTACATCCTGAGGGGATTGTCTATTTGGGAAATCTACTTCTGACCCGTTAGGGGTCATTTGTCTATGTTGTTCTATATATTTTCGTACCTCGTCCCTGACGCGTTCGCTAAAGGAGTTAGCATTATCTGTATTATTCTCATTGCTAATATAGGGGTTTTCATTATGGCGATATGACCTTTTTAAATCGCTTAATTCTCTCTGGCTTTGCGCAAGCTGTTTATTTAAATCTTGTATCTGCGCGATTAAGTCCATATTGTGCTTATCTAAGGTGGCTAGGTTTTGGGCAAATTCATCCATTTTATTTTTGGCTATTTTTAAACCCTCTTCGCGTCTGCGCGAGGAACGAATACTATTTTCTAGCTCCTGTATTTGCAATCGTTTGTCTGTGACACAAAACGACATTTCGTCAATTATGCATATTAAAAGGGGCCAAGATTTTAGTATTAGTTTTTCTCGCTTTTTGGGATCTTTGCATTGATTAATCATTAATAATTCCTGGAAGAATTCATTCTCTTCATTCCACATATTATTATTAACGGTAATATTTTTAGCCCTAGTTTCAAGCATATCCACAAAATCATTTAATTCACCAGCAATATTTAACTTCCCTTTAATGTAACTTAAGATATCTTTCTTAAGGACCTGACCTTTAGTAATAGGTATGGTTATGGGACCAATTTCATTGCTATGTATAGAATTAAATGAGTCACTTCTGGCTACAGACATTATTATATTGGTTTAGTACTTAGTTAAACTAAAACGCTAATACAATTTTTGCCAATAAAAAGAGAGAAGGAAAATTTTTATATTTCAAAAAAATATTATTAATTTTGAAATATGAAAAATTAATATTCCAAAATATGAGAAATTAATATTTTTGATTAACTTTGAAAATATGAAAAATCAATATTTTTGATTAATTTTGAAATATGAAAAATTAATATTTTTATTAATTTTTCAAAATTAATCTTTAATAATATTTCAAGATTGACATTAATATGTCAATCTCGAAATATGAAAATTAATATTTCAACTTTTCAAAAAAAATTATATCTTCGAAATATGAATTTTTTTTTTTTTCTCTTTTATAATAATTTCTATTTACTTACAAATATATTATATCAATTATGATGGAATATTAATAAATCTCAGAAAAAGTGCCTCCAATTATTATGTCAGTATATTTATGAAAATCTTAGTAGTGCTATCCAAATAATATATATAAGTTTATGGCAGGGTTATAAACACAATACAAAGAAGTAGAAACCCTTATCAACCATGCACCTACTAGACCATACAATTAATATAAATATCTGAATTCTTTTATTTAGTTAATATCCATAAACATATTGAAGTATATTTGCAATAAAAGGAAATGAAACAAAATGTATATGCGTTTAAACCAACTCTTAAGATATGCTATCCTTCTTACAAAACCCAGAAAAATATACCTTCACAATTTAGCCTTTTATTTATTTAACACAATGGGACTAAAAACCTTTAACATCCAAGCAATACAATTCTAAACAGTGTTTATAAAACAATAGGATAATATATATTCTGCTATTTAATTGCAATTTATCCTAATACAAAATTAACTGACAATACCAGAACTTGTATAGATGAGTTACTTAGCCAATCAGACGCAGATTTAAACAATATATGTATATAGGCTGTGAAATGCTAACTTGAGAAAAACACACTGCTTCTTTAAATCTATTAAATACAAATTAACTATGCATATAACTTATCTTACAAAACCTTGAATACGTTACCAAAGTAAAAAGCAGTCGATATCCGATGTTCCTTGGTAGGAATTATTTTACCTCAGATCACCAATAAGTGTATATCGCAATCAATGAGAAGGGTAGATTCGCTTTGCTCAAGTAAAGTGGTATCTCACACCAGCGGGAACCAGTTACAAGTTTTAGCTTCAGCAGAAAATCTTTTTTTCTCTCCATTGCATTCACTTTTTATTTGGTTTTCCCATCACTGGTAAATTGTGGGTGGCCCTGCGGGAGCTGACCTTCCCATTGGTTATCTGGGAAGTCTAAATCGGATTGGCCCTTGGAAATTTCATTTTTAACAGCCAGAGAGAACCTTCTGGCTGTAGTTCTCGCAACATAACACCAGGTGGCAGCACAAACAGACACAGCAACATTTGAAACAGCTTAAGTCAGTATTTCTATGAAATGGTTATTAATTTTTATCATAATTTACTGCGACAACTATTC